>NC_034182.2:525000-702500 GCF_002021735.2 Oncorhynchus kisutch
CAACACTTAACTTACATTCATCAAAGCTCTATCTCTCTATCAGACATGGAGTCATGTGTCTATATAAACTGTGGACCGTCTAGGACTGGGGATTGTCTTCATGATGTCTGAATCACCATGGCCCGTCAGTTGACAGTCTACAGACTCTGACAGAAGTCATTTGATCCATCAGCCATGAATCTCATCAGCATCTGTATCAATCAATGGTCATCATGTTAACTTGACATGAGTTAGGTGTGATACTCTTCTTCCGGTTCCAAGGTCTGTGTATATGAATAGCACAGAGAGATGTTTGTAGGACTCACAGCTTTCTGCTCTTCTACAGTCTCTGAAAGCCTGCAGGAAGACAAGTTTGAGGAGTATGGATACACTCTCATTGCACCAAGGTAAGAAGATTGACTGTTATTTGTAGAAAGGTTTATATACAGGTAACTGATAAAATAAAGGAAACGCCTGAGTAAATGAGGGATAACACGGTATATCGAAAGCAAGTTCTTCCACACAGGTGTGGTTCCTGAGTTAATTAACATCCCATCATGCTTAGGGTCATGTATAAAAAATGCTGGGCAGGCCATTATTTTGGCTACCATAGCTACACCCCATAGGATGACAATGCCCCCATCCACAGGGCACGAGTGGTCACTCAATTGTTTGTTGAGCATGAAAACCATATTCCATTGCTGTCCCAGTCACCAGATCTCAACCAAATTGAACACTTATGGGAGATTCTAGAGCTGTGCCTGAGACAGCTTTTTCCAACATCAACAAAACACCAAATGATGGAATTTCTTGTGCAAGAATAGTGTCGCATCCCTCCAATAGAGTTCCAGACACTTGTAGAATCTATGACAAGGTACATAGAAGCTGTTCTGGCCTGTGGTGCCCAACGCCCTATTAAGACACTTTATGTTGGTGTTGCCTTTATGTTGGTGTTGCCTTTATTTTTTTCATTCCCATAGGGAGTACTGTAAGGATCTGAAGCCGTCTAAAAACAACACAGAGTTCCTGATGGACTTCAACGAGTACATCGACAGGAAGACTCCCAACAACCCACTGTGTGAGTAGCTAAGACCAGGGACAACCAAACACCTTCCTTGGGTTTCTCCCTTCCAACAAAGAGTAGCTAAGACCAGGGACAACCAAACACCTTCCTTGGGTTTCTCCCTTCCAACAAAGAGTAGCTAAGACCAGGGACAACCAAACACCTTCCTTGGGTTTCTCCCTTCCAACAAAGAGTAGCTAAGACCAGGGACAACCAAACACCTTCCTTGGGTTTCTCCCTTCCAACAAAGAGTAGCTAAGACCAGGGACAACCAAACACCTTCCTTGGGTTTCTCCCTTCCAACAAAGAGTAGCTAAGACCAGTGACAACCAAACACCTTCCTTGGGTTTCTCCCTTCCAACAAAGAGTAGCTAAGACCAGGGACAACCAAACACCTTCCTTGGGTTTCTCCCTTCCAACAAAGAGTAGCTAAGACCAGGGACAACCAAACACCTTCCTTGGGTTTCTCCCTTCCACAAAGAGTAGCTAAGACCAGGGACAATCAGACACCTTCCCTTTGTTTCTCCCTTCCAAAAAATAGTAGCTAATACCAGGGAAAATCAGATGCCTTCCCTGGGTTTCTCCCTTCCAAAGAAGAGTAGCTAATACCAGGGACAACCGGACACCTTCCCTGGGTTTCTCCCTTCCAACAAAGAGTAGCTAAGACCAGGAACAACCAAACACCTTCCCTTGGTTTCTCACTTCCAACAAAGAGTGGCTAACACCAGGGACAATTAAACACCTTTCCTATGTTCCCTCTTCCAGCCACTAACCAACAACCATCCGTGGGTTAACACTCACTGCTCAGAACTGGTGGTGAATAGATTGAGACATCAGTTACATTTTTACCTTATTTTTTAACACATACATTACATGTAATGAAGCACTCTGAAATACATTTTATGATGATCCTTTAATAATGATCATTTAGGCTCAACAAGTCACGTGAAAAAGTTTGGTTGTTAGACCGTTGTTCAGTGGGCACTAAAACAACATGGGTCTTGGACAGTATTGATGTCTTCATAGGAGGGCCAACTGAACCTGTTCCCTGGGGTGTCTATAGTGACCCATAGATCTGGAAGTCTGGAGTGACTGCTAGGTGCTATGCAGTCTACTGTATACAGAATAAAGACAGTCAGGCCTCTCCGTCTGTAGAACCCCTCCATCCTTGTGTTGGCCTGTTTGATCCTAACTCTAAAAGTCTGACCATCATATGCCTCAGGAGACACGTGTTAGATGCCTCGGCTTTGCCGCAACACACACACACAAACACAAACACACACACTCCACCAAGTTGTATACCCCCACATACCCCACCTACTGGTCCAATTACTGTGTGTTTGTGAGAAAGACCAGAACCCCGTCGAGGTGAGAGTGCGAGCGGAGCAATAAAAAGGGCCAAATCAGGCCTGCGTGCCGGAGCTTTCAGACTGATGGAGACTGAGTCTCCGACATCTGACCAATGCATTAGCAGTACATCACTCTCTGATATAATAGTAGACTTAATTACTTGCCCCATTCCTTCCTTTACCCTCTCAAGTGTTTCATAGAAATGTAGCAATGTCACTCAAAGCTCATGTTTATTGGTCTGATGTGTTGGTTTGAAAAGTAGTACTCAGCCATCTCAATTGGAAAGATACTCAGTCTTTTTTTCTCATTCAAGTTTGTCCTAGAAATGCAGCGATGTCTCTCAAAAGTAATGTTTATAAGCTTGATTTGTGGTCTAGTCAGATTTTTAGGTTTGAAAAAGTCACTTGAAACAATCAATTGTAAATACCCCTGTAATAACATTTCTTAACCAAGTCCCCCAATTGGGATATTTGTTCCCGTAATTAGGATATTAGTTCCCTTAATTGTCCATTTCTGCTTGGGAGATTGATGGGCGTTCTCTGCAGGACTATAGACTGCTGTGTATACAGACCTTGTGGGATGTTTGGATGGGTGGAGAGTGGGACATTACATGCTTTACTTGCCACTGCAGTGGCGGTGAAGTACATTAGAATTCCTGGCCTGCTTCAATCAGAGGCCCCTAATGAAAACCACTGGGGCAGGTGGAGGGAACGGAGGGGGGGGGATAAAGTGTTACACCAGCTGTTTTCTCTGATGTGTGTGCGGTGTGTTGTAAATGGAGGGTTACCGAGTCTCAACGTTAATGGACTGGAGCAGCGAAGGCAACGGGTTCAAAGTGCGGCTCGCGACAGAAAAAAACGGTCCCCCTTTGATCGCGTAGTAGTCTGTGTTCAGTTGAGTGCGTTTGTGTTCTATTGGTCATGTCAGACGTCTCTGAAATTACTTGTTACAGTCCCCCAAACACACTCCAAGTGCACTTCTTTATTTAGTACTAGTTAATGACTTTACTTCATAATAATATGGTTGCTAACGTTACAGGCTCACGTTACAGAAGATTCAGAGAATGTGCTTGTTCTGCTATCATGACAGCATTGGATGACAGCATTGGATGACAGCCCACACAACTTGGAAAGCAAGATGGGAATGTGTTTTCCCATTATACTCTTTCTATCCATCTTCTGATCCATCATCTCTTTATTTTATCCCTTTCTCTTTCTCTTTCTCTTTCTCTTTCTCTTTCTCTTTCTCTTTCTCTTTCTCTTTCTCTTTCTCTTTCTCTTTCTCTTTCTCTTTCTCTCTCTCTCTCTCTCACATTACTCTCTCTACCGCTCTCTCATCTTGACCTCCCTCGCTCTCTCACTTTCTCTTGATCTCCCCCTCTCTTCCAACTCCTCCCACATTACTCTATCTCTCTGCCCCTTCCTCTTTCTTCCCTCCATCCCCCTCCTCCTATTATATAGATTGAGTCACAGCTTGTGTCAGTGGCTCTCTGACTCGCGGTAGGCCTCTTGGTCAGCGTCTGAGCAATATCCACTAGCTGGGCTAGCTGCAAAGTCCAAATGTGTGTTTTTAAAAATTTAAGGTTAGGATTAGGCATTAAGGTTAGCAGTGTGGTTAGGGTTAGGTTAAATCGGATTTGCTGACTTTGTGGCTGTGACAGCTAGTGACCACTCTGCAGAGATGCCTCCAGGTCAAGATTCCTGACAATAAATTCCAACCTGCAGACCAAACACACTGCTCTTATTAAGATGACTCAGTTTCATGGCCACTGTCTGAAGGTCAAAGAATAAAGCTAAATTGAATTGAAAAAGAACGAAAATCCTCTATACCGACAAAGATCAGATACTGATCACTCAGCAGGCAGGTCAATTGTTTTCAGCTTTCTGTTATTATTGAATCAAGCCCAAGTGATGTTGGTTCTTTGTCTTTCAGGCAATGTGGATCTGGTGAACAGATTGTTGCTGGACGCTGGCATCACATCAGACCTCGTTAAGCAGTGGAGAGATCAGATGCCGTGAGTCAACCAAACTATGCGCACGAAAGCACACAATCCACACACAAAAGCATCATTCTTGTTTTAATCAAGTAGATTTAACTAAAAGGTTGTGGTTTGTGAAAGTTTATTCCACCTAGCTATGAACACAAGCAAGGAAAAACAGATACACATTGTCAGCTTGCATGATTTAAACATACATTTTTGTGTTGTAACATGATGCACTGAAGGACTGGATACTTTTGTCATTGAATTTTCCTATTCCTTTCAGAAATGGAGTCCTGGCTAGGTTTGTGGCCACTGATGGAGGAATCACTCGCATTTATCCCAAGAGGTATTCCTCAAGTTGATATGTGATGTTTTATCTCTCTATCTCCTTTTCTCTCTCTTCTCTCTCTCAGCTCTCTCTCTCCTCTCTCTCTCTTCTCTCTCTCTCTCTCGTCTCCCTCTCTATCATCTCTCTCTCTCCCTCAGCTCTCTTCCTCTCTCTCTCTCTCTCTCTCTCTCTCTCTCTCTCTCTCTCTCTCTTTCTGACTCTCTCAGCTATCTCTCTCTCTTTCTGACTCTCTCACCTATCTCTCTTGTCTCTCTCTTTCAGCTCTCTCTCTCTCTATCCTTTGTTCTAATGATGATAACTACCTATAAAGCTTCATGTAGAGCAGTTCAACTTGATCAGTAATTTACATTCAGTATATTATATTCTGTAGGAATGTTTGCTCACTTGATAAATCTGTAGTATTCATGTTGATGCAGCTGAGTATGTGTGTGTTTTTCAGTGCTGGACTAGACTGGACAGAAGACCCAGAGACGTACGAGTCAAGCTTCTATAAGAGAAGTCTGGACAATGACATCTACATCTTCACACCAACACCCTACCAGGAGGACACCAACAGTAAGTCAAGGGAGTGTGTGTGTGTGTGTCTGTCTGTCTGTCTGTCTGTCGTCTGTCCGTCCGTCCGTCCGTCCTAACTGACCATTTCTGTTCCCTCTCTTGTCTCAGTGACTGAGGACTCAGTCCTGGTGAGCAGAGCAGTGAACCTGGACATTGATGGAGTCAGACTCAAACCAGCAGGTAAGGACTCTACACACCAGGGCATGTTTAATTGGGCGCACAACCGTACATTTAAAAAAAACATTTGCAACGGAAAACATCAAAATAATGTAGTGTAGTCCCCCTTCAGTGACTTGTTTCTGTCCAGAGCATAAAAGGTTGTGGTGGATGTTTAGTTCACACCATAATGGAACTGTAATGTTGTTTAGTTCACACCATAATGGAACTGTAATGGTGTGGTGGATGTTTAGTTCACACCATAATGGAACTGTAATGTTGTTTAGTTCACACCATAATGGAACTGTAATGTTGTGGTGGTTGTTTAGTTCACACCATAATGGAACTGTAATATTGTGTTGGTTGTTTAGTTCACACCATAATGGAACTGTAATGTTGTTTAGTTCACACCATAATGGAACTGTAATGTTGTTTAGTTCACACCATAATGGAACTGTAATGGTGTGGTGGATGTTTAGTTCACACCATAATGGAACTGTAATGTTGTGGTGGTTGTTTAGTTCACACCATAATGGAACTGTAATGGTGTGGTGGTTGTTTAGTTCACACCATAATGGAACTGTAATGGTGTGGTGGATGTTTAGTTCACACCATAATGGAACTGTAATGTTGTGGTGGTTGTTTAGTTCACACCATAATGGAACTGTAATGTTGTGGTGGTTGTTTAGTTCTCACCATAATGGAACTGTAATGTTGTGGTGGATGTTTAGTTCACACCATAATGGAACTGTAATGTTGTTTAGTTCTCACCATAATGGAACTGTAATGTTGTGGTGGTTGTTTAGTTCACACCATAATGGAACTGTAATGTTGTTTAGTTCTCACCATAATGGAACTGTAATGTTGTTTAGTTCTCACCATAATGGAACTGTAATGTTGTTTAGTTCACACCATAATGGCACTGTAATGTTGTTCAGTTCACACCATAATGGAACTGTAATGTTGTGGTGGTTGTTTAGTTCACACCATAATGGAACTGTAATGTTGTGGTGGTTGTTTAGTTCACACCATAATGGAACTGTAATGTTGTGGTGGTTGTTTAGTTCAAACCATAATGGAACTGTAATGTTGTTTAGTTCTCACCATAATGGAACTGTAATGTTGTGGTGGTTGTTTAGTTCTCACCATAATGGAACTGTAATGTTGTGGTGGTTGTTTAGTTCACACCATAATGGAACTGTAATGGTGTGGTGGTTGTTTAGTTCACACCATAATGGAACTGTAATGGTGTGGTGGATGTTTAGTTCACACCATAATGGAACTGTAATGTTGTGGTGATTGTTTAGTTCACACCATAATGGAACTGTAATGTTGTTTAGTTCACACCATAATGGAACTGTAATGTTGTGGTGGTTGTTTAGTTCACACCATAATGGAACTGTAATGTTGTTTAGTTCACACCATAATGGAACTGTAATGTTGTTTAGTTCTCACCATAATGGAACTGTAATGTTGTGGTGGTTGTTTAGTTCACACCATAATGGAACTGTAATGTTGTGGTGGTTGTTTAGTTCACACCATAATGGAACTGTAATGTTGTTTAGTTCTCACCATAATGGAACTGTAATGTTGTGGTGGTTGTTTAGTTCTCACCATAATGGAACTGTAATGTTGTCGTGGTTGTTTAGTTCACACCATAATGGAACTGTAATGGTGTGGTGGTTGTTTAGTTCACACCATAATGGAACTGTAATGGTGTGGTGGATGTTTAGTTCACACCATAATGGAACTGTAATGTTGTGGTGATTGTTTAGTTCACACCATAATGGAACTGTAATGTTGTTTAGTTCACACCATAATGGAACTGTAATGTTGTGGTGGTTGTTTAGTTCACACCATAATGGAACTGTAATGTTGTTTAGTTCACACCATAATGGAACTGTAATGTTGTTTAGTTCTCACCATAATGGGACTGTAATGTTGTGGTGGTTGTTTAGTTCACACCATAATGGAACTGTAATGTTGTGGTGGTTGTTTAGTTCACACCATAATGGAACTGTAATGTTGTGGTGGTTGTTTAGTTCACACCATAATGGAACTGTAATGTTGTGGTGGTTGTTTAGTTCACACCATAATGGAATTGTAATGTTGTTTGGTTCACACCATAATGGAACTGTAATGTTGTTTAGTTCACACCATAATGGAACTGTAATGTTGTGGTGGATGTTTAGTTCACACCATAATGGAACTGTAATGTTGTTCAGTTCACACCATAATGGAACTGTAATGTTGTGGTGGTTGTTTAGTTCACACCATAATGGAACTGTAATGTTGGTTAGTTCACACCATAATGGAACTGTAATGGTGTGGTGGATGTTTAGTTCACACCATAATGGAACTGTAATGTTGTGGTGGTTGTTTAGTTCACACCATAATGGAACTGTAATGGTGTGGTGGTTGTTTAGTTCACACCATAATGGAACTGTAATGGTGTGGTGGATGTTTAGTTCACACCATAATGGAACTGTAATGTTGTGGTTGTTGTTTAGTTCTCACCATAATGGAACTGTAATGTTGTTTAGTTCACACCATAATGGAACTGTAATGTTGTTTAGTTCACACCATAATGGAACTGTAATGTTGTTTAGTTCACACCATAATGGAACTGTAATGTTGTGGTGGTTGTTTAGTTCACACCATAATGGAATTGTAATGTTGTTTTGTTCACACCATAATGGAACTGTAATGTTGTTTAGTTCTCACCATAATGGAACTGTAATGGTGTGGTGGATGTTTAGTTCTCACCATAATGGAACTGTAATGTTGTTTAGTTCACACCATAATGGAACTGTAATGTTGTGGTGGTTGTTTAGTTCACACCATAATGGAACTGTAATGGTGTGGTGGTTGTTTAGTTCACACCATAATGGAACTGTAATGGTGTGGTGGTTGTTTAGTTCACACCATAATGGAACTGTAATGTTGTTTAGTTCACACCATAATGGAACTGTAATGTTGTGGTGGTTGTTTAGTTCACACCATAATGGAATTGTAATGTTGTTTTGTTCACACCATAATGGAACTGTAATGTTGTTTAGTTCTCACCATAATGGAACTGTAATGGTGTGGTGGATGTTTAGTTCTCACCATAATGGAACTGTAATGTTGTTTAGTTCACACCATAATGGAACTGTAATGTTGTGGTGGTTGTTTAGTTCACACCATAATGGAACTGTAATGGTGTGGTGGTTGTTTAGTTCACACCATAATGGAACTGTAATGGTGTGGTGGTTGTTTAGTTCACACCATAATGGAACTGTAATGTTGTTTAGTTCACACCATAATGGAACTGTAATGTTGTGGTGGTTGTTTAGTTCACACCATAATGGAATTGTAATGTTGTTTTGTTCACACCATAATGGAACTGTAATGTTGTTTAGTTCTCACCATAATGGAACTGTAATGGTGTGGTGGATGTTTAGTTCTCACCATAATGGAACTGTAATGTTGTTTAGTTCACACCATAATGGAACTGTAATGTTGTGGTGGTTGTTTAGTTCACACCATAATGGAACTGTAATGGTGTGGTGGTTGTTTAGTTCACACCATAATGGAACTGTAATGGTGTGGTGGTTGTTTAGTTCACACCATAATGGAACTGTAATGGTGTTTAGTTCACACCATAATGGAACTGTAATGTTGTGGTGGTTGTTTAGTTCACACCATAATGGAATTGTAATGTTGTTTTGTTCACACCATAATGGAACTGTAATGTTGTTTAGTTCTCACCATAATGGAACTGTAATGGTGTGGTGGATGTTTAGTTCTCACCATAATGGAACTGTAATGTTGTTTAGTTCACACCATAATGGAACTGTAATGTTGTGGTGGTTGTTTAGTTCACACCATAATGGAACTGTAATGGTGTGGTGGATGTTTAGTTCACACCATAATGGAACTGTAATGTTGTGGTTGTTGTTTAGTTCTCACCATAATGGAACTGTAATGTTGTTTAGTTCACACCATAATGGAACTGTAATGTTGTTTAGTTCACACCATAATGGAACTGTAATGTTGTTTAGTTCACACCATAATGGAACTGTAATGTTGTGGTGGTTGTTTAGTTCACACCATAATGGAATTGTAATGTTGTTTTGTTCACACCATAATGGAACTGTAATGTTGTTTAGTTCTCACCATAATGGAACTGTAATGGTGTGGTGGATGTTTAGTTCTCACCATAATGGAACTGTAATGTTGTTTAGTTCACACCATAATGGAACTGTAATGTTGTGGTGGTTGTTTAGTTCACACCATAATGGAACTGTAATGGTGTGGTGGTTGTTTAGTTCACACCATAATGGAACTGTAATGGTGTGGTGGTTGTTTAGTTCACACCATAATGGAACTGTAATGTTGTTTAGTTCACACCATAATGGAACTGTAATGTTGTGGTGGTTGTTTAGTTCACACCATAATGGAATTGTAATGTTGTTTTGTTCACACCATAATGGAACTGTAATGTTGTTTAGTTCTCACCATAATGGAACTGTAATGGTGTGGTGGATGTTTAGTTCTCACCATAATGGAACTGTAATGTTGTTTAGTTCACACCATAATGGAACTGTAATGTTGTGGTGGTTGTTTAGTTCACACCATAATGGAACTGTAATGGTGTGGTGGTTGTTTAGTTCACACCATAATGGAACTGTAATGGTGTGGTGGTTGTTTAGTTCACACCATAATGGAACTGTAATGTTGTTTAGTTCACACCATAATGGAACTGTAATGTTGTGGTGGTTGTTTAGTTCACACCATAATGGAATTGTAATGTTGTTTTGTTCACACCATAATGGAACTGTAATGTTGTTTAGTTCTCACCATAATGGAACTGTAATGGTGTGGTGGATGTTTAGTTCTCACCATAATGGAACTGTAATGTTGTTTAGTTCACACCATAATGGAACTGTAATGTTGTGGTGGTTGTTTAGTTCACACCATAATGGAACTGTAATGGTGTGGTGGTTGTTTAGTTCACACCATAATGGAACTGTAATGGTGTGGTGGTTGTTTAGTTCACACCATAATGGAACTGTAATGGTGTGGTGGTTGTGTGGTTGATTGCAGTTGTGGGAGTGAAACTGGACATCAATACTTGGATGACCAACTTCATCAATGCTACTCTGAAGATGAACGTAAGTAGATTGACATTATTTCATAATGACTCTTAATTAACTCTTTGTGTCTGAAATGAAAACCGTTTCTTGTCTCTACAGTGTAAGGACGAGATCTGTGGTTGTCAGAGGAATGATGAGGTAAGACCATTTGATTGATTATACAGTTATATTAAATATGATTCTTTGATTGGCGATAGAATTTTAAGACAAATACAACTATTGAATTAAGATAACTTGATTAAGCATGCAAATAGTGATTGAGAATTATCCAATTCTACCTCCCCTTATATGATGATGGTTTATCCCATTTATCTCTATATGATTCCAGCATGTGGACTGTGTCATCCTGGATGATGGGGGATTCCTAGTCATGGCCAATCGGGATGAATACATCGGTCAGGTGAGTCACTCTCATCCGACTCTTATTCCATTGATATTACCTTGTTCAGCCGTACTCAACCCATAGTCAACACTGGACCAACTCAAATCAACATGATCCCGACTACGTTTACCCAACATGTTCCAACCTTATACAACCTAACCCCATGTGCACTTCAACCCACTCAAACCCTATCTGAACCTAACTTCACCATACCCCCCCCCACACACACACACTACACCCAGTGTGGGCCCCTCACCCTACCACTTGTATAAATGTTTTTCAGGCTGCAGGCCCCAATCAGGGTGTGCGCTGGATAAATCAGTCCCCTTTAGATGTTTGGCAGGAGCACTAAAAAACTAGGGTTCCTTGTTTGGAGAAGGCCGCTCGACCCTAAATCATGTTTCCTACAGGAGGTACGGCTCTCCCTCTCCAGGGGGTCCTGGCGGGTCCCAGCCGACAGATCTGTGACTGTTAATTCATTATTTGTGTTTTTCTACAGGGAAAGGGGAGACAGGTTTTTATAGAAGCATTGATTTATATTTCCTTATGACAGACGTGGTGAGCCATAACCAACTCCTTCTCAGAATCTTGGGGTTTCAGGGTCCAAAATGAGGGGAGTGGTGTGATTTTGGGGTTGCTCACCGTGACCTTGCATAGCGGAAGAGGAGGGCATTTTTTTATTCTAGCAGACACACACACACACACACACAAACTCACACACTATCACGTACGCTTGCTCTGACGTACGCACATACACACGCACACACACATAAGGTGCTATCACACCGAAGGGGTGTCTAGACGTGCCATGACCACTTCCTCCATGTTCATTTAGGCTTCCTGGTATACTGTGTTAATTTGATTCAACTGAATCCCACTGCTACATATTAGCTGGGTGAGCCAGGGGTGATTTACTGATTGTGTGTGATTGTGTGCGTGCGCGGGAGTACATGTGCGGGAGTGTGTGTGTGTGTGACAGCACATTCATGTGTGCGTGTGTTTTAAAAAATGTGTGTGTGTGTCCGAGTGCTCATGAGAGCTGAGATGACTTCACCAAGATGAAAGCGTTTTGGTTTTTAATCCTATCAACAAAAAAATGCTAAGGAAATCCTTTTTGAAATGGTGAGCCACACTAGCCTATCAGAGGGGGTTATTTCTGGACTGGTCAGTCCTGGACAGTATTTTTACTCAAATCACCTGGGTTATACTCTGAGTGTACAAAGCTTGACAAAGACTGACCAGGTCAATCCAGTTGAAAGCTATGATCCCTTATTGATGTCACCTGTTAAATCCACTTCAATCAGTGTAGATGAAGGGGAGGAGACAGGTTAAATGTGTGCCATTCAGAGGGTGAATATTTAAGTGCCTTTGAATGGGGTATGGTAGTAGGTGCCAGACGCACCGATTTGAGTGTCCGTGTGTATCAACGATGGTCCAACACACAAAGGACATCCAGCCCACTTGACACAACTGTGGGAAGCATTGGCGTCAACGTGGGCCAGCATCCCTGTGGAACGCATCAAACACCTTATAGTCCATGCCCCGACGAATTGAGGCTGTTCTGAGGGCAAAAGGAGGTGCAATTCAATATTAGGAAGTTGCTCTTAATGTTTTGTACACTCAGTGTATATCCGTCAATTATAAAGAGTGGCAGGTAGCCTAGTGGTTAGAGTTTTGGGCCAGTAAACAAAAGGTGGCTGGTTCAAATACCTGAACCAATAAGGTGAAAACCTGTCGATGTGCCCTTGAGCAAGGCACTTAACCCTAATTTCTCCAGGGGCGCCGTACTACTATGGCCGACCCTTTAGAACAACACATTTCACTGCACGCGCCGTACTACTATGGCCGACCCTTTAGAACAACACATTTCACTGCACGCGCCGTACTACTATGGCCGACCCTTTAGAACAACACATTTCACTGCACGCGCCGTACTACTATGGCCGACCCTTTAGAACAACACATTTCACTGCACGCGCCGTACTACTATGGCCGACCCTTTAGAACAACACATTTCACTGCACGCGCCGTACTACTATGGCCGACCCTTTAGAACAACACATTTCACTGCACGCGCCGTACTACTATGGCCGACCCTTTAGAACAACACATTTCACTGCACGCGCCGTACTACTATGGCCGACCCTTTAGAACAACACATTTCACTGCACGCGCCGTACTACTATGGCCGACCCTTTAGAACAACACATTTCACTGCACGCGCCGTACTACTATGGCCGACCCTTTAGAACAACACATTTCACTGCACGCGCCGTACTACTATGGCCGACCCTTTAGAACAACACATTTCACTGCACGCGCCGTACTACTATGGCCGACCCTTTAGAACAACACATTTCACTGCACGCGCCGTACTACTATGGCCGACCCTTTAGAACAACACATTTCACTGCACGCGCCGTACTACTATGGCCGACCCTTTAGAACAACACATTTCACTGCACGCGCCGTACTACTATGGCCGACCCTTTAGAACAACACATTTCACTGCACGCGCCGTACTACTATGGCCGACCCTTTAGAACAACACATTTCACTGCACGCGCCGTACTACTATGGCCGACCCTTTAGAACAACACATTTCACTGCACGCGCCGTACTACTATGGCCGACCCTTTAGAACAACACATTTCACTGCACGCGCCGTACTACTATGGCCGACCCTTTAGAACAACACATTTCACTGCACGCGCCGTACTACTATGGCCGACCCTTTAGAACAACACATTTCACTGCACCTATCTGTTTTATTTGTATTTATTTTCCTAAATGTTATTATAAATGTTTATATGGGCACTGGGAACTCACAGGTGGTCGCAGATGTGTGTGTGTTGTGTGTGTGTACGTCCAATGTATCTGCGTCAATCTGTGTGTGTTCATGTGCATAAGTGTTTGTTCAGCGTCCATTGGATCTTACATGTGCAATGCGCTTGTACATCCCCCCCTCCCCCCTACAGATCGGCCAGTTCTTCGGGATGATCGACCCTATCCTCATGGTCAACCTGGTCAACATGTCTCTGTTCACGCTCAACAAGACATACGACTACCAGTCGGTCTGCGACCCCAAGAGGGAGAGCAAGGGGTCCGCGGCGGGCCTGCGCTCAGTCTACGTGGTGAGTTACATAAGCCAGAGACACACACACATACACACATACACACACACCGTCACCAGAGGACCATAAATAACCATAAATACAGATTAGACGGACACCAGAGGAAATGCGGGATAACGAGTAAGAGCCGTTTGAGCAGTCAAAGGCCTCCTGAAAATAATGGATTAGTCAGAGTAATGTCTTTGGGTAACACTTGGAGTGGACTGAGTGTTAGGTGGCGCTAAGACTATTTTGAAGCTGTTGTAAAATGGGATCTTAAAGGGGTATTGAACATTTTGAATAACAAGCCACAGAATTGTAGTTTAAAGTGATGGTTCACTCTAAAATCAAAACTTGTCAGATGTTTTTAGACGTCAAACGTAGTCTAAGATCAAGGTGACATGTCTCAAGCCATTTGTTGTGTAGATCTGGCTATTTGTATAAGGTGATAAATCCATGTCTCAAGCCATTTGTTGTGTAGATCTGGCTATTTGATAAGGTGATGAGTCCATGTTTAAAGCTATTTGTTGTGTAGATCTGGCTATTTGATAAGGTGATGAGTCCATGTTTAAAGCCATTTGTTGTGTAGATCTGGCTATTTGATAAGGTGATGAGTCCATGTTTAAAGCTATTTGTTGTGTAGATCCGGCTATTTGATAAGGTGATGAGTCCATGTCTCAAGCCATTTGTTGTGTAGATCTGGCTATTTGATAAGGTGATGAGTCCATGTCTCAAGCCATTTGTTGTGTAGATCTGGCTATTTGATAAGGTGATAAGTCCATGTTTAAAGCTATTTGTTGTGTAGATCTGGCTATTTGATAAGGTGATAAGTGTCACGCCTTGGTCTTAGTATTTTGTGTTTTCTTTAATTATTTGTTCAGGCCAGGGTGTGACATGGGGTTATTGTATTGTCTTTTGGGGTTTTTGTAGGCATTGGGATTGTGGTTGATTAGGGGTGTGTCTAGTGTAGGCTTGGCTGCCTGAGGCGGTTCTCGATCAGAGTCAGGTGATTCTCGTTGTCTCGGATTGGGAACCGTATTTAGGTAGCCTGAGTTTCACTTTGTATTTCGTGGGTGATTGTTCCTGTCTCTGTGTAGTGTTCACCAGATAGGCTGTATTAGGTTTCACGTTTCCGTTTGTTGTTTTTTTGTATTTATAAGTTATTTCATGTATCGTCATTTGTTTCATTAAAGACATGAGTAACCACCACGCTGCATTTCGGTCCGACTCTCTTTCGACAAACGAAGAACGCCGTTACAATAAGTCCATGTTTATAGCCATTTGTTGTGTAGATCTGGCTATTTGTGCGCGTCTTTCCCATTGGTTTGAGGCAATCTAATTTAAGGTATATACACATGTATCTTCATTTGGACAGTTTCTTGAAGCAGGAAAAAAATGTATCTTTTTTTTATTTCACCTTTATTTAATTAACCAGGTAGGCTAGTTGAGAACAACTGCGACCTGGCCAAGATAAAGCTAAGCAGTTCGACACATACAACAACACAGAGTTACACATGGAATAAACAAACATACAGTCAATAATACAGTAGAAAAGTCTATATACAGTGTGTGCAAATGAGGTAGGATAAGGGAGGTAAGGCAATAAATAGGCCATGGTGGCGAAGTAATTACAATATAGCAATTAAACACTGGAATGGTAGATGTGCAGAAGATGAATGTGCAAGTAGAGATACTAGGGTGCAAAGGAGTAAGATAAATAAATACAGTATCGGGATGAGGTTGTTGGATGGGCTGTTTACAGATGGGATATGTACAGGTACAATGATCTGTGAGCTGCTCTGACAGCTGGTGCTATTAAGCTACTGAGGTAGATATGAGTCTCCAGCTTCAGTGATGTTTGCAGTTAGTTCCAGTCAGTGGCAACAGAGAACTGGAAGGAAACGAGGCCAAAGGAAGAATTGGCTTTGGTGAGATATACCTGCTGGAGCGCGTGCTACGAGTGGGTGCTTCTATGATGACCAGGGAGCTGAGATAAGGCAGGGCTTTACCTAGCAGAGACTTGTAGATGACCTGGAGCCAGTGGGTTTGGCGACGATTATGAAGTGAGGGCCAGCCAACGAGAGCGAACAGGTCACAGTGGTGGGTAGTATATGGGGCTTTTGTGACAAAACGGATGGCACTGTGATAGACTGCATCCAATTTGTTGAGTAGAGTGTTGGAGTCGATTTTGTAAATTACATCGCCGAAGTCTAGGATCAGTAGAATGGTCAGTTTTACGAGGGTATGTTTGGCAGCATGAGTGAAGGATGCTTTGTTGCGAAATAGGAAGACGATTTTAGATTTAATTTTGGATTGGAGATGCTTAATGTGAGTCTGTAAGGAGAGTGTATTTGTTAATCCTGCAGCAACAGGAAATGTGGATTAAAGTTCATGCACATTTTTGTAGTGGCTGATAAATTTTTTGTTAGGACATATCAAGTCTGACATTTTGAAGGAGAAATTACAAACTTTAGAGGCCTTTTTAAACCTACCTAATTTGCAATGGAAAATTCTCTGCAACAAAATATTGATAAAATTAAGATAGCACATCTAAAGCTGGATCTACACAACCAACAACGTTTGTGGTCTGTAGTCTTCTGACACACTTTTGGAGTGATCTATCACTTTAATTTAAAGTCATTTACAGAATTATTTAGGTCAATGTTGGGTCTAGATTTTTATCATACATTTGTTAATTAACATACAGAATCTTTGTAGACTTTGATCTACATTTTCATTGTTACTGACAAATAGATTTTGACAAAAGTAGATCAAAGATGTAGATAATAGCTTTTGATTGGAATTTGATATGACTTTTAACATGGTTAGTTAGCTCCCGTTGATGACCAAACTCTATCAACCTGGAAAGAAAGGACACAGGCCTGAGTCACTAGACCAGAGCATTGCATGCTAATCATAATCAAAACAACATGGCTGTTCTTTCAGTCAAACCGGAACCTACTTGTTGTTCCTTTTCACTTTGTAGATTTACACTAGCATCTGTTGTGGTGGGCTCTGTGCTAATTCCCTTCCAAAATCTTGTCTGGCTTGTCTGAGTCGGTGTCCTCGCACTTGGCAAATGCCTCGGGTCGAGACTCGCCTGGCCAGCACAATCAGGATGTTTAGAAAAGGTATAAGCCCAAGTTTAAAATGTGCTGTTTTACATGGAATGTTTAGTTATTGGGAGTTGTTACGATTACCTGAAGTTACGCTTGGGCTTCACCATATGAAAATATGTTTTGTAATGTGTTTTGTAATACCCAACCTTTTTGTCCCTTGCAGCCCACCATAGCAGACATTTTGAACGTTGGATGGTTAGCATCAGCAGCAGCCTGGTGAGACCCAACTCTTGGTTCTTTAACACTGTTCCCAGTGCAGATGTAAAAATACAGAGGCAGTCTGTGGGCCATCTGTGTAAGCATTCTACAGGTCCCAGAGCACTTTGTTTACACTAGCTCGCCTTCTGTCCTGATTTCATTCGCTGTGTGTCTTACAATATGTCCAATAAAATTAGATTTGTTTACAGGGAGGCTAACACATTGTCATATTTTTCCACACAAAGGCTTTTTGATTATGACATTTGCGGTTCTTTCGCTAAAAGCCAATAAACTCGCCATCTGAATGAAAATCTGTAAGAAATGTGGGTTGTGATGATACAGTATGTGAGTATTTTTCCTGTCACGGACAGAAGATTTGTTGGATGTTCTGTCAAGAGGTATTCATTTGTGTACTTTGATTCCCTACAGGTCGATACTACAGCAATTATTGGTTAGCATAGCATTCCCTAATTTCCTGCATGCAGGTGAGATTTCCAACTCTTCTAAAACATTTTTTCAAATGAGGTTGTTAAGTATGATCTCATAAAAAATCCCGTTGTTATAAAATGCCCCTTTTCTATTTAGTATGATGGGCCCTTAATAAAAGTATTGGCGCTGTCGTTATGAAAGCAATGACGCTATTCTCAGAGCATAGCAAGTTATTCATCAAGCCATGATGAGCTATGCCAGGAATATTAATTGAGAAATAACATTGTTCAAATGTAGATGGATTTCTGTATGTTTTGGCTACCAGAGCAACTGAACAGTAATTTGTCTTCTCAGAACTTGAGAATGTACACGGTGTGTTCTATGGACATAACCCCTACCTTGCTGGATCCTTGACAATCTGTTTGTTTGTGTGGGTGTGTGTTGTGCGCGTGCGTGTGTGCTGCGTTTGTGTGTGCGTGCTGTGTGTTCCACAGCAGACACTGATGACGAAATACCTGACATGTCCAAGGAGAGCTGTATCACGGAGCAGACTCAATACTTCTATGACAATGAGGAAAAGTCCTTCAGAGGAACACTAGACTGTGAAAACTGCTCCAGGTGAGAGCTGTCATTCACTGCAACTTATTTTACACACTCCAGGGTCTTTTACAGTAGGGAGATTTTTTTTAAATGGGTAGGCACTACCTAAACTTGTCCAATAACAACATAGAATTCCATTTTCCATTGCAAAACGTTTTGGTATTGCGTACCCAACTGAACATAACCTTGGTAAAACCTCATCAACAATCCTCTGGGACTGCCACACAGAGCACGAGATGAAACTTCACTCAAAATTCTAGTTCTCTCCTTTAGTTAATACTATCAAAATGTCCCTTTAATGTGGGAATTGTGATCAAATCAATACAATATTACCCACTTTCAATGCAACATACCGAAACAAAACTAATTATGCAAGAGATTTTCTTGTAGGAAGAGCGCATTGGAGTACGATTCTATTGACTCAGGTCCACACTCTATTCTACGGTGCGGCATAACCAATCAGAACTGCAGTAGAATCAGACATATGCAAATAGACCTTTGCCATATATGGATCTGTGCCGTTCACTTTCAACTGGACTGTGCTTACAGCATGAGAGGTTGGGAGTAGATACGCTTGTTTTGAGATCAAAGCATCATTTGTCTGAATCTCTGTAATAATGGTATGGGAATAAAAAAGCATTTTATTTTGTTAAGTGGTTTCTTGCATCAAACAATACATTTTCAGTCACCTTGTATGAAGGGCAAGTGGATAAACAGGTTAATGTCAAGTCCTGCGTGTTTTTTTCCAAAAGTCTCATGGAATGTAGACCTACATTGAACACCACACATTGGCTCAATAGAATACATTATTCTACATGGCTCAGTGGGGAAAAGGCACTGGCTGATTGCTATCAGGCCTGCTCTAAACCAGCTGTGCAGATTCAAGACAGTGGAATGTGCTTGACCCATATTACCTCTGACAGTTTATTTCTAATAATAGGGCATAGGATCCTATCTAAAGATGGTGCTGCCATACAATTGGTTTTAATGACTATGTATACATCTGAAATGGCAATGTGGTAGTACACTACTTTTGGCCAGGCTGGAAGGCACAGTGGGTTTAATGTTGGACGCAAAGAATCTTGGGAATCAGAGCCCCTCAATTGAATACAAGCACCTTCATTCCCTCCACCCCACCACATAGCTAAATCATTGAGACTACAAACAACTTCTTCACACAGGTTATGTGCGATTTCATTATTAAGTACTCTTGTTATATAGTCTTGGTCTGCTAGTGGTCTGCTAGTGGTCTGCTAGTGGTCTGCTAGTAGTCTGCTTGTGGTCTGCTTGTGGTCTGCTAGTGGTCTGCTAGTGGTCTGCTAGTGGTCTGCTAGTGCTGCTAGTGGTCTGCTAGTGGTCTGCTAGTGGTCTGCTAGTGGTCTGCTAGTGCTGCTAGTGGTCTGCTAGTGGTCTGCTAGTGGTCTGCTAGTGCTGCTTTTGCTGCTAGTGCTGCTAGTGGTCTGCTAGTGGTCTGCTAGTGCTGCTAGTGGTCTGCTAGTGGTCTGCTAGTGGTCTGCTAGTGGTCTGCTAGTGCTGCTTGTGGTCTGCTAGTGGTCTGCTAGTGGTCTGCTAGTGCTGCTAGTGGTCTGCTTGTGGTCTGCTAGTGGTCTGCTAGTGGTCTGCTAGTGGTCTGCTAGTGCTGCCAGTGGTCTGCTAGTGGTCTGCTAGTGGTCTGCTAGTGGTCTGCTAGTGGTCTGCTAGTGGTCTGCTAGTGGTCTGCTAGTGCTGCTAGTGGTCTTCTAGTGCTGCTAGTGGTCTGCTAGTGCTGCCAGTGGTCTGCTAGTGGTCTGCTAGTGCTGCTAGTGGCCTGCTAGTGCTGCTAGTGCTGCTAGTGGTCTGCTTAGTGCTGCTAGTGGTCTGCTAGTGCTGCTAGTGCTGCTAGTGCTGCTAGTGCTGCTAGTGCTGCTAGTGGTCTGCTAGTGCTGCCAGTGGTCTGCTAGTGGTCTGCTAGTGCTGCTAGTGGTCTGCTAGTGCTGCCCGTGCAATTGCACTCAACCGAATAAATCTGTCACTCTAATGACAAAGTGGAGTTCCCTGGGCCGAGGAGGTAGTAAACTCCACATGCCTTAAAGGTGAGGTAGAGTCAGTATGCTGCAAGGCAGACCACAATCTTGGCGGTGCGTTTGCTGTTTTAAGGCTCCCTCGTGCTGTCTAATGGGGTGCCTGCCACACTGTGTTGCTGTGCATTAGCTTCGCATACGTCGCCAGTTAACAACCACCATAAAGAAGGTCCATTTTTGTCTAAACTCAAAACTGCCGGCCTGTGTTTCTGCTATGGTCTGCTATGGTCTGAGGCCGGTGTAATTTAGGACTAGAGCTTGGACCATATATAAGCAGACAGTGTTGCCCTCACACCGACCCTTCAAGGTTGGATGCAACTTATGTTTGGTAGGTCGACTCAACTCAACCCATTCAGACAATTATGTTCTCATTGGAACATACAGGTGTTTCACTTGAAATATAATTAGATTCCGGGAATCTTCCAACCGGGATTTCTGGAAAACATGTGAACATTAGGGAAAGTTTCAGGAATTTTTCAACCCTAGTGTTGTAGTACCCCGTCTTCCCCAATGCCATGTCTCATGGCATCTCCTCTGTGTCTTGTTTCTGTCTCGATCCAGGATGTTCCATGCTGAGAAGCTGTGGAAGACCAACCTGGTGTTCGTCATCGCCGACGCCAAGCTCACCTGCATGTCATGTGACCACAAGCCCTTAATACAGGCCGAGCAGCCTTGTATCCTTTAAACATACAGTCAATAGAGCAATGTTTAATATTGTAATACAGTAGTAATATATTAATGTCTAATGTAGTTGTGTAATTCATCTGTACTACTTACAGTCTGTTAGTTCTAGTTTACTGGTCTTTGTATATACAGTGGCTCTTCTTAAAATAATCACATCTAACTAGATGATTTGTTTAATTATTAAAAGGTGTACAGTTGTACAGGTTTTTTCTTTTATCCTACTGGTCCCTATATTCTTGACTTTTATAAGCAGAGTACAATATTTTTCATATTCCACAATGGATCAGAACTTCCTCTATGGCGAAGGACCACTCAGACCTGTACTGACTGCCTGGCTTCTCTCTCTGTTACAGATGAACCAAACTCAGACCTGTACTGACTGACTGGCTTCTCTCTCTGTTACAGATGAACCAAACTCAGACCTGTACTGACTGACTGGCTTCTCTCTCTGTTACAGATGAACCAAACTCAGACCTGTACTGACTGACTGGCTTCTCTCTCTGTTACAGATGAACCAAACTCAGACCTGTACTGACTGACTGGCTTCTCTCTCTGTTACAGATGAACCAAACTCAGACCTGTACTGACTGACTGGCTTCTCTCTCTGTTACAGATGAACCAAACTCAGACCTGTACTGACTGGCTGGCTTCTCTCTCTGTTACAGATGAACCAAACTCAGACCTGTACTGACTGGCTTCTCTCTCTGTTACAGATGAACCAAACTCAGACCTGTACTGACTGACTGGCTTCTCTCTCTGTTACAGATGAACCAAACTCAGACCTGTACTGACTGGCTTCTCTCTCTGTTACAGATGAACCAAACTCAGACCTGTACTGACTGACTGGCTTCTCTCTCTGTTACAGATGAACCAAACTCAGACCTGTACTGACTGCCTGGCTTCTCTCTCTGTTACAGATGAACCAAACTCAGACCTGTACTGACTGACTGGCTTCTCTCTCTGGTACAGATGAACCAAACTCAGACCTGTACTGACTGACTGGCTTCTCTCTCTGTTACAGATGAACCAAACTCAGACCTGTACTGACTGACTGGCTTCTCTCTCTGTTACAGATGAACCAAACTCAGACCTGTACTGACTGACTGGCTTCTCTCTCTGTTACAGATGAACCAAACTCAGACCTGTACTGACTGACTGGCTTCTCTCTCTGTTACAGATGAACCAAACTCAGACCTGTACTGACTGACTGGCTTCTCTCTCTGTTACAGATGAACCAAACTCAGACCTGTACTGACTGACTGGCTTCTCTCTCTGTTACAGATGAACCAAACTCAGACCTGTACTGACTGACTGGCTTCTCTCTCTGTTACAGATGAACCAAACTCAGACCTGTACTGACTGACTGGCTTCTCTCTCTGTTACAGATGAACCAAACTCAGACCTGTACTGACTGACTGGCTTCTCTCTCTGTTACAGATGAACCAAACTCAGACCTGTACTGACTGACTGGCTTCTCTCTCTGTTACAGATGAACCAAACTCAGACCTGTACTGACTGACTGGCTTCTCTCTCTGTTACAGATGAACCAAACTCAGACCTGTACTGACTGACTGGCTTCTCTCTCTGTTACAGATGAACCAAACTCAGACCTGTACTGACTGACTGGCTTCTCTCTCTGTTACAGATGAACCAAACTCAGACCTGTACTGACTGACTGGCTTCTCTCTCTGTTACAGATGAACCAAACTCAGACCTGTACTGACTGACTGGCTTCTCTCTCTGTTACAGATGAACCAAACTCAGACCTGTACTGACTGACTGGCTTCTCTCTCTGTTACAGATGAACCAAACTCAGACCTGTACTGACTGACTGGCTTCTCTCTCTGTTACAGATGAACCAAACTCAGACCTGTACTGACTGACTGGCTTCCCTCTCTGTTACAGATGAACCAAACTCAGACCTGTACTGACTGACTGGCTTCCCTCTCTGTTACAGATGAACCAAACTCAGACCTGTACTGACTCAGTCTCCTGTCTCTCTCTGTGGCTGTTGAACCAAACTCAGACCTGTACTGACTCAGTCTCCTGTCTCTCTCTGTGGCTGTTGAACCAAACTCAGACCTGTACTGACTGACTGGCTTCTCTCTCTGTTACAGATGAACCAAACTCAGACCTGTACTGACTCAGTCTCCTGTCTCTCTCTGTGGCTGTTGAACCAAACTCAGACCTGTACTGACTCAGTCTCCTGTCTCTCTGTGTTGCTGTTGAACCAAACTCAGACCTGTACTGACTCCGTCTCCTGTCTCTCTCTGTGGCAGATGATAGCGAAGGCTATTCCACTCTGAAAGGCTTACAATCAAATCCATCATATCCCCTCCAACACACCAGGGCTGTAGCCAATTATGCAAGGAGCCTAATGAAAATTCACATAAATTCAAAATGGCAGCCAAAAGGGTTTCAGGGGAGGCTATTTGATTAGCTCCAAAAATGACGTGGTTTTTCCATGTCTTTCTGAAAGCATCTGTTCCGATTGTTCTTTCACATTTAGATTAGTGTTATGGCTTGATATTTAATTTGATATGGTAATTTACTTCAATCCAAAGTGGATGGTGATACAGATTGGGTATGTGTGGCCACAATGTGGGTTACACACAGCCATAGAGAAACAATGTAATAGTGTTCCATTTAATTCTGTGCCCACAATATCTGGTGATGCAAGAACTACACTGAACAAAAATATAAACGCAACATGCAAACATTTAAAAGATTTTACTGAGTTACAGTTCATATCAGGAAATCAGTCAATTGAAATGAATTCATAAGGGCCCTAATCTATGGATTTCACATAACTGGGAATACAGATATGCATCTGTTGGTCACAGATACCTTAAAAAAGAAAAGTAGTGGGGTGGATCAGAAAACCAGTCAGTATCTGGTGTGACCACCATTTTCCTCATGCCGCACGACACATCTCCTTCGCATAGAGTTGATCAGGCTGTTGATTGTGGCCTGTGGAATGTTGTCCCACTCCTCTTCAATGACTGTGCAAAGTTGCTGGATATTGGTGGAAACTGTAATACACTGTCGTACACGTCGATCCAGAGCATCTTAAACATGCTCAATGGGTGACATGTATGGTGAGTATGCAGGCCATGGAAAAACTAGGACATTTTCAGCTTCCAGGAATTGTGTACCGATCCTTGCGACATGGGGCCGTGCATTATTATCCTGTAACATGAGGTGATGGATGGCACGACAATGGGCCACAGGATCTCGTCACCGTATCTCTGTGTATTCAAATTGCCATCGATAAAATGCAATTGTGCTCGTTGTCCATAGCTTGAGCCTTCCCATACCATAACCCCACCTCCACCATGGGGCACTCTGTTCACAACGTTGACATCAACAAACATCAGTCTGTTATCTTTCATGAACAGTTGAGCCCACTTCTCCAGCGTGCCAGTGGCCATTGAAGGTGAGCCTTTGCCCACTGAAGTCAGTTACAACGCTGAACTGCAGTCAGGTCAAGACCCTGGTGAGGACAACGAGCACGCAGATGAGCTTCCCTGAGACGTTTTCTGACTGTTTGTGCAGAAATTCTTTGCTTATGCAAACCCACAGTTTCATCAACTGTCCGGATGGCTGATTTCAGACGATCCCGCAGGTGAAGAAGCCGGATGTGGAGGTCCTGGGCTTGGTGTGGTGGTTACATGTGGTCTGCGATTGTGAGGCCGGTTGGACGTACTGCCAAATTCTCTAAAACAAAGTTTGAGGCGGGTCATTGTAGATTAATGAACATAAAATTCTCTGAAAACAGCTCTTGTTGACATTCCTGCAGTCATCATGACAGTTGCACGCTCCCTCAAAACTTGAGACATCAGTGGCATTGTTGTTGTGTGGCAAAACTGCACATATTAGAGTGGCCTTTTATTGCCCCGAGCACTAAGTGCACCTGGGTAATGGTCATGCTGTTTAGTCAGCTTCTTGATATGCCACACCTGTCAGATGAATAGATTATCTTGGCAGGAGAAATGCTCACTAACAGGGATGTAAACACATCTGTGATCACAGTTTGAGAGAAATAAGCTTTTTGTGTGTATGGTACATTTCTATGCCACTTTTCACATGTTGCGTGTCTATTTTTGTTCAGTAGATATATTCTAGTCAATTGAGCTACCAGAACCAATGGTTTATTTCCTAAATGGGTTGATGTAGCTGAGGGACCAGACCCATGTGAAATGGCTGAGAAACCAAGGTTCCGAAAAGGTCCAGATGCCTGTTTCGACAACAACGAGAGGGTAGGTCACGTCATTATTTTGTCATCCTCTGTGTTTAAAAATGGCAACCGTCAAATTTAACGTCACAATGTCAAAACTCACAATACACTAATATGTTTTCACAATGCATGTGCTTTTCTCAATGTGCATAATTCTCTTGTTAATGTTCCATCTTTTACTCAAAATGGCTGCCTCTTTCTCTATTCTTGTCTTTGGATTACTATATGTGCAGAGATTTCCCACACAAATACAAGTTATTGCCAGGTATTGACATACTGCACTGTATGGTTCAACAGTAAGCAAATATTTAGTGTATATGACTAAAATCCTTTGTGTGTGAAATCTCTGCACTTGAATGCTTTGGTTTGTTTTTCAGACTCGTCTTATCCAAGTGGCAAACCTTTTGGTTTCTCAAAGTTTCATGATGGTGTTAACTTCTTCTGCTTGCACTCTTTCTATTACACACACACACACATACACACACACACACACACACACGTAGACACACTCACACATACATATGAAGACACACACACACGTAGACACACTCACACACACATATGTAGACACACACAGACGTAGACACACACACACACACACCTTCCTTCTATCCAGATGCTTCTCTCTGTTTCTCTCTCTTCACCTTTCCACAAAGTGTTCTGTTTTCTCTGTTCTTCTGCCCATTCTCTTTGCACATGGACTTTCTAACTGCTAACTGTGGAATGTTTGCTGCATGACTTTCTCTTTCTCTTTCTCTCTGTTTCTGTTTCTTTCCTGCTCTTTGATTGGCTGTTGATGGTTAGGATGAGCACATGTGCCCGACGAGCGCAGGCTCTCCATTGGCCTCCTCTCTGCTCATGTTACTGCCGCCACTGTTCATGTGCTGTCTCGGGTCAGTCCCATCAAGCACACTCTCTCTCTCTCTCTCTCTCTCTCTCTCTCTCTCTCTCTTTCTCTTTCTCTCTTTCTCTTTCTCTTTCTCTTTCTCTTTCTCTTTCTCTTTCTCTTTCTCTTTCTCTTTCTCTTTCTCTTTCTCTCTTTCTCTTTCTCTTTCTCTTTCTCTTTCTCTTTCTCTTTCTCTTTCTCTTCTCTCTTTCTCTTTCTCTGTATCATACAATGTATTTCTGTCCATCTCTTTATCGGTCTGTTTGTCTACTGACGTGTTTACTAATCTAGATGCTAGCTAACGCAGGACCTTGCTTCCTAATTTAACTCTAACAAATTATTATTTATTTTATGATGTAGCAAATGATACATGTCTGAAAATGTTTAGTTATTACGCTCCACTCTATAGAGCTGTACAGATTATCAGACATCAGAGAATCCGACATGGATTATTCCATACTCAGATTACAATTATTCCATACATACCCCAATCTCTATTCAATGTGGATATGCAGTCTAGTACCATTATACCTTGCTATTATGTCATCAAACATAGCTTTATGAATATGTAAGACATACTGGGCTGTTGTACCCCTACTGAACCAATTACCTTTTAGTCAGCAGGGTTGTGTCTGTCACTAACTTGTCCTCCCTGCCACCTTCCTCCTCCCCTCTTGTTGCCGTGGTCACAGGAGGAGGACTTTGACTGTGGTGGAGCGTCCGCTCTGAGCCCATCCCTGTTGGCCATGGTGGCGCTGCAGCTGGCCCTGCTCTGGCTCCTGGCCGGCTCAAGTCACCACGCCGTCCCCTCGTGACCTCTGAAGACCTCGGTTGCCCCCGGCAACCGGCATGCAACGCCGCCTCAAAACGCCGAACGCTAAAACAAAAAAACATCTGAAACCACTTCCTGACAGATCTTCTTTTGGGATATTTGCGTTTTTCAAGGGTTTCGTTACATTTCTTCACCCAGGGGTGGGAGAAAGTGAGGAAAGTTAACATCGGCGGGATGTAAAAAAAAATCGAAGCGAGAACTTTCATCCCTGACCCCTGACCCCTGACTTTTCCCCTCCAGCCATCTAAGCTTCCAGCCATCTAAGCTTAGGGAGATCGAGGTGATTGAGTGGTGAACTTTGACCTTTGTTTGGCTCGACGATGACAACCCTGCGAATGCTACAGGTTGGACTGCCTTACAGTGCCAGGGGGAAAGTGAAAGGACTGCCTCTTCCTTTTGGGTTCCTTTTAGGTTTTTGGGGTTTTTGTGATGTTCTAAAAGAGATCCCCGTTGATTTTTATTCAACACTGCCAGAAACAGTGCTGCCCTTCGCAACAGTCCCGTTGTGTTTGTCACAACGTTATTTATTTATTTCTAAACGTTTTGCAGTGGCTTGTTACTCAGTATTGAAATGTGTGTTTGTTTTGTTCAAGTTGCAATAAGTTGTTTAATAGGAAGTCAGAAATCAGAATGTTTTTTATTTTACACTGGGGTGCTGTTGGCATTATTCTGTTCGTTTCAACTCCCATTTAAAAGTAGCAACACATTTACATTCACGCTGCTGTCCTTGTATAGATGTGGTGTACAACGATCATATTCATTCACATACATGTGGTCACATATGAACCCTTTTGCCCCCACTTCTGTTTGCGGTCAACCACTTCTCCCTCAACCTTGACCACAAATGGTCAATGTCGGGTCCTACCATCTTGGTATCTGGTCCCTCTGAACTAACCATCATTGCCAAAGTGCAATTGACCAATCAGGGCACCCCGGCTGGCCTCTAGTGCGCTCATTGGTCTAATCTCTAGTGCCATGTTGATTCTTAGTCAGACAAACCCTTTAGCTTTATTTATTTGACTGTGTGGCTACTGACCTGAAGGAAACTTGATGTGTTTGGTATTTAGTTGAATATTTCAGTTTGTTTTAGTGTTTTATTAGAATGAAGAGCGTAGCTGCATGCTAGTGTGTAATGTTGACTTTAATGCCATTCTTTGTTGATTGATTTCAATGTGTCAATGCAATGGATATAAAATGAAGAGAAAGAGTAGGGGGGGATGTAGGAAATGTAGACTTGGTACATGACAGTTTAATGGGGCTCATGTATCACTTCTTGATTTGAGTATCGTTGAATATGTGACTTGCAACTACAAGGATCTGTCTTTCTCACAATGTTCTGCTCGCTATTGAAGAGAACATTTCCCCAAATCAAAAACGATTGCACCTCGTTGCAAAGTGAATTTCCCCCTTAAAACCTAAATTGCTTTAAGACCTATTGGATCAATCAATACACGCCAATCTAAATTCATTCATATCAGTGTGGATATCAGTTCTGTTATACTTTCTTCGTTTTTGTGTGCCTTGTGGTTCTGGTACTTTAATAACTTTATGAATTAGAGATTCAAGACAGATTGACAATAGGATACTGTCTTTCTGAGTGTACTATACTATGGTATACACCTGCTAACTCATTTCCCCACAAGAACAGCTACCAACATACTACATGAGAAATAACAGAAATGTGCCTCGTCAATCATCCTAGCCAAATGATTATGCAGTGGAATAACTTTGAGTGAAAGAGACATAAGGTTAAGTTTCTTTATTCAACGTTGTAGAAAAACGGTTTTATTAAAACGCGGTTTTATTATCATGTCAGAATATCAACAATTCCTCTCTAAATTGATTGTATTCGTTTAATTTTTGAACATGGTTCAAAAGAGGGACATGGTAGATATGCTGTGCTTTTTTCTTTGTGGTGCAATTCAGCTTGTTTGACTGGGACGTGATCTGATGGTCGATTTAGTGTTACTGATCTGTTGTAGAGCAAATAGAGAGGAGTTCCTGGCACTGAATTGACCTCTTAAGCACTAAACAAGATCATTTCAGACCATCGATTCGATAACAATTGACAATCATAGTTTCCGATAACTTAAGACTAGTATTTGTAATAATTCATTGAATTAATTGCTGTAAATGACAATGCAAAGAACTGCCAAAACAGGGACTTTAAAGGAGCCTTGGGGTAATGTCAGAAACATTCACACATTGTTTCCTTTGAAAACAGAGGCATATGGACTCAGGAAACCACATAGTCAATTCAGGGTAGAGTTGGGAAACTACATGATTACGCTGTGTGGTCTCTAGTGCCATTCAAATACTTCTCCCACACATCATTATCATTGCTTCAATTAGAATTACAAAGCGTTCTTACGTCAACCAGAATAAAAATCCATCTGGACTTTTTCCATTTCTCTGAAACACTGAAGAGGAAGGGGACTTTTGTTATGATCCCAGTCTTAAGCTATGATTATTTGCCAATATGTTATGTGGCGAAACTCGAGCACCATCACCAAAGGCGGATTGCTGTCATGTGAGGTGACATTTATGGTCCCGTATTGGTTGTTTCAATGTTCTGTGGGGAAACTAACTAACATCCTGTATTTAAGACCCTCAATATCTAAGAACATTCAAGAATATCAAGTGCCATAGGACTCTCTTTCTCTGTTTACCGGGAAACCTATTACTAACGTTTATGCAACGTTTAGGATTGAATAAGTGCAAATCTCATCTATTTTCCCTGTGTTGCATGATAATGCCATGATACTGTATCAGTGGCAGGCAATGAGATAAAGTACCCTCTATCTTCTCCTGCTTTGGTGTGTATTGTTGGGATGGGAAGCATAATACCGTGGGTTTGTTGGGTGTTTGTTTATGATATGATAATGATACAGCTTCTACTGCCTTTCTCTTGAGGAGACAGCATTTGGTACCGCCCTGATCTGAGTGAGCGCAGTGGCCTAGCGGTTAGAGCGTTGGGCCAGTAACCGAGATGTCACTGGTTCGAATGCACGAGCCGACAAGGTGAAAAAGCGGTCAATTTGCCCTTGAGCAAGGCACTTAACCCTAATTTGCTCCAGGGGCGCTGTACTACTATGGCTGACCCTGTAAAACAACACAATTCACTGCACCTCTCCGGTGTATGTGACAATACATATATTTTCCTCTGTCACAGGTTGTCACATTCAAGACCAGACTAGACCCTTGGGAAATGGTGTCTGGTTATTTCATGCCACTCTAAGGTCTAAAATCAGATGCTGTCACCTCAGGAATAACATATTAGCAGAGTGATTGGAAGTGTTTTTTGATGCTGTGGTGCTCTCTGTGTGGATTGTGTGGGTTATGCTTTTTCTGGACACTTTTTTTTGTTATCATGAACTCTCAGTGTGTTTTAAGGGTTCCATGCCTGCCACACTATGTCAGGCTATTGGTGGGACCGCCCCCCAATCTTTCTCTGCCAGCGTTTTCATGGCAGACCATTGGTGGACATGTCCACTAATCTCCCCTTGTCAGCCTCCCTTTTGACAGGCTATTGGTGGGCCTCCGCGTCAATCTCCCTTGATTGTGCTTTTAAGATGTTACACTTTTGTGGAACTTGATTCACCTGAATCAGTCATGTATAAATTTGTACGATACTGTTATTATTCTCGGACGAAAGAAAGAAAATAGTCATGTTTATAATCCTGGAAAATGCTTATTCATGTGCAAATACAGTATATTCAGAATAAAACTTTCTCATTAGCTATTGAATGGTGTCCTCTTGCAGTTCTGGGCCCTTTCCTCCCCAACCCATTAGCTATTGAATGGTGTCCTCTTGCAGTTCTGGGCCCTTTCCTCCCCAACCCATTAGCTATTGAATGGTGTCCTCTTGCAGTTCTGGGCCCTTTCCTCCCCAACCCAGATTGACTTACTGTTACTGTAACTTTGCCAAAACACATTTCCCACTTTTCCCCACAATGTGTGTGAGAAACTGAAAGAAGCTGCAGTCTGCTATCCCAGTGTCCCCCAGTGACTTCCACCGGCCAATCAGCGATGAGAATTGAGGCCGGGCCAACAACAACATCCAGTTGTGAAAGTGAAGAATATCTATATCTCTCTGTGGTTATGACACTGAATTTGCTTAACGGACACATTTACAGTTGAAGTTGGAAGTTTACATACACCTCAGCCAAATACAATTAAACTCAGTTTTTCACAATTCCTGACATTTAATCCTAGTAATAATTCCCTGTATTAGATCAGTTAGTATCACCACTTTATTTTAAGAATGTGAAATGTCAGAATAATAGTAGAGAGAGTGATTTTATTTCAGCTTGTATTTCTTTCATCACATTCCCAGTGGGTCAGAAGTTTACAATAAACAGAATTAGTATTTGGTAGCATTGCCTTTAAATTGTTTAACTTGAGTCAAACGTTTTGGGTAGCCTTCCACAAGATTCCCACAATAAGTTGTGTGAATTTTGGCCCCTTCCTCTTGAACAGAGCTGGTGTAACTGAGTCAGGTTTGTAGGCCTCCTTGCTTGCACATGTTTTTTCAGTTCTGCCCACAAATTCTCTATGAGATTTAGGTCAGGGCTTTGTGATGGCCATTGTCCTTTAGCCATTTTGCCACAACTTTGGAAGTATGCTTGGGGTCATTGTCCATTTGGAAGACCCATTTGCGACCAAGCTTTAACTTCCTGACTGATGTCTTGAGATGTTGCTTAAATATATCCACATAATTTTCCTGCCTCATGATACCATCTATTTTGTGAAGTGCACCAGTCCCTCCTGCAGAAAAAGCACCACTCAACATGACGCTGCCGCCCCCGTGCTTCACGGTTGGGAAGGTGTTCTTCGGCTTGCAAGCCTCGCCCTTTTTCCTCGAAACATAACGATGGTCATTATGGCCATTCAATATTTTTGTTTCATCAGAACAGAGGACATTTCTCCAAAAAGTACGATCTTTGTCCCCATGTGCAGTTGCAAACTTTTTTCTGGCTTTTTTGAGGAGGTTTTGGAGCAGTGGCTTCTTCCTTGCTGAGCGACCTTTCAGGTTATGTCGATATAGGACTCGTTTTACTGTGGATATAGATACTTTTGTACCTGTTTCCTCCAGCATCTTCACAAGGTCCTTTGGCTGTTCTTCTGGGATTGATTTGCACTTTTCGCACCAAAGTACGAATATCTCTTGGAGACAGAATGTATCTCCTTCCTGAGTGGTATGACGGCTGCGTGGTCCCATGGTGTTTATACTTGCGTACTATTGTTTGTACAAATGAACATGGTACCTTCAGGCATTTGGAAATTGCTTCCAAGGATGAACCAGACTTGTGGAGGTCTACAAAAAAAATCTGAGATCTTGGCTGATTTATTTAGATTTTTCCCATGATGTCAAGTAAAGAGGCACTGAGTTTGAAGGTAGGCCTTGAAATACATCCACAGGTACACCTCCAATTGACTCAAATTATGTAAATTAGCATATCAGAACCTTCTAAAGCCATTACATAATTTTCTGGAATTTTCCAAGCTGTTTCAAGGCACTGTCTGTAAACAATTGTTGGAAAAATGACTTGTATCATGCACAAAGTAGATGTCCTAACCGACTTGCCAAAACTGTAGTTTGTTAACAAGAAATTTGTGGAGTGGTTGAAAAGCGAGTTTTAATTACTCCAACATAAGGGTATGTAAACTTCCGACTTCACCTGTTTGAAGATGCACTTATTGATAAAGAGAGCTTTTTCATGTACAGTGTAATCCCCCCTTCTCCGACAGTATGTTTATCGAATGTAAATGGACTTAGTCAGTAGCAGAGATCCTTCTCAGACTTGAACCTGAAACCAGCTGCTGTCAAGTCTACATCCATAGCCACATACTCCTTCACAGCCCCCCAAAGACAGACTACATGCTCATTTTACCCCTTACGATCAACGTTAAAATTGTCCCTTATACTGTATGATATACTGCAGGCCCCAAGAAGGAACGCGTAAGTCTCTCTGGTGCTAAGGGACATTTTAATGAGTCCAATTACAATGCCTTTTAGTATTTATGATTAATAAAACAGTCTTTATTACTGGTAGCACAGCTGTGGAAATGACTAAGCAGAGAGCAATAATATGAAATTACATATTTTACAGACCCCAAGCAGGAAATTGACCGTAACAATTACGACCAAAGCACTATGGAACGGCTCAGTCGTTCCCTCACTATCTCTTTGTAAGACCTTGTAATAATATCATAAACTATAAAGATAAACCATAAACATTGTATAGAGTCTGTAGTAGGGGGTAGTGAAGGTCAAACTCAGCGGTGAAATGTCATAGCTTTCAGCAGCAAATGGTAGAGCTGAGCAGAGTCCCATAAGGTTTGTTGGCAAACGTTCATTGGGCATATCACTTCACATTTTGGCTGACCTTTTGACACGTGACACATCCAATCCCTTGACCTATATTTCAAACTAGACTGCATGCTCAGTCTGCAGTCTCTACTCTTTCTCTGGAATATGTTTTAAGAAATATATGCTTGTGTACCTTGCTAACACTTAACCTAAATCACCCAGTTATAATGCATTATAATGCATTGTAGGACTTGTTATGAGCATGTATGAGCCCTTTTATAATGTCAGTTTAAGACCGTTGAAAATGTAACTTATAGAGCAGGGGTAGGCAAATAGATACAACCCCAGTCCATTTTTGTCAGAGCAGATGGTCAGGGAGTCAGAACATAATTATACTAATTTGTACACTGCAAATTGACCACAACTAAGCCCCCAAAAAATGTTATTTAAAAATAAAATAAAAATTAATGCCTGGATTACATTGAGACACGATCACAAATGTCTCTTTTGTGGGAATATATGGGGATACATTTTCTAAATCAAACAAATGTTTCGCTGAATTCCTGGTGATTTGAGTCTTTTTTGACCCTAAACTAAACCCTGCGGGCCGGTTTTGGCCTGCGGGCAGCCTATTACCGACTCCTGATATAGAGAGACATATTATAAGCCTTGTTATAAGACACGGTTCACATGTGGTAATACAAAGTTCTAAAACATTACAGCTGGATGGGTAAGTGTTACCAAAACTCCCTTCTGGGTATGCTGCCTCTGCATGTCATGGGTTTTCTATTTGGACTCCACTTCACGAATAGAGATTCTTCAGAAGGGGTTTTCTAAGCCAGATATGGATGAGTGGTCTGTATCCTCCTGCCGGTGGTCCTTTTTTCAAAGAAACATAATAAAAAGCTTCTCTGCTAAGATCTGGGTAAAATAATGAAAGGAATGTGAGTCTTATTCAGTACATTTAGTTGTTGCTTGCTTTTATGAATTCTACCAACCTTGCCAGCAGGCAGGCCAGCTACAATACAGGTAACTACCAAAATAATGGAAATGCTTGAGTAAATGAGGGATACAAAGTATATTGAAAGTTAATTAAGCAATTAACATATCATTATGCATACGGTCATGTATAAAAAGGCTGGGCAGGCCATCATTTTGGCTACCATCCACAGGGCACGAGTGGTCACTGTTTGATGGTTTGATGAGCATGAAAAAGATGTAAGCCATATGTCATCAGTGTCTCAGTTATCAGATTTCAACACACTTGAACACTTATGGGAGATTCTGGAGCTGTGCCTGAGACAGCATTTTTCACCATCATCAAAACACTAAACAATGGAATTTCTCGTGGAAGAATGGTGTCGCATCCCTCCTATAGAGTTCCAGACACTTGTAGAATCTATGACAAGGTACATTGAAGCTGTTCTGGCTTGTGGTGGCCAACGCCCTATTAAGACACTTTATGTGGGTGTTTCCTTTATTTTGGCAGTTACCTGTAGTTACACAAGCTAGCTACTCTAACTTGATTGATAGCCTGAAATGGCATCTGAGTAGCAAGTTATGAGTTTGGGAGATTGGGTACCTATATGTGGTAACTAAAGCAAACTTCCTAAAATTGCTATGTGGCTAGTAATATCAGAGGGAAACAACAACAACAGAAATAAATGGCCATGACACCTCTGGTCACCTCGACATGACACTAAGTACTCGTTGCCAGAGGCTCTGCTTTCTGTGTTTGGTTTCCAAGATGGCCCCTCCTGTTTATGTTCTGGCTCGGTCATGTTGTGTTTTGATTGTTATCCGAGTTTCGGCTTGCAGCTTTGTGTTTATCCATATCTGACGGAAACTGCAGTCACTGGATGCCCCACGATATGTTCGCATAAATACATTTATTTCATTACTAGTGAACAGAAATACAGATACAAAATGGGCGCCAAGCATCACAGAGATGGTGGAACTGCACATTGGTGGTGGTTTAGGTGAGTTAACCCTAATGCACTGTTTAAATGGAGTCTATTAGTTGCACTTCACTGGTGAGAAGGAATGTTGGCACAATATTTACATGCTGATAGGCTGTTACGTAATCCCTTTAGAATGAGCTAATGCATTCACCTTAACATTCACTCTTAATAACTGTAACACTGGCTTATGTGGGGATATGGTCAATCGTTTAAGACTTTGTCATTTGAAATATGTCTATAATTGAGAAATGTGTTAAACTATATGTGTTGATGGTGATGAAATGGAGACAACCAAAGACTCCAGTACCCACAGTGAAAACCTACTGAGCCCCCAAAACTGACACAGAGTTACATGAAGATACATGTGGTCCAGTGGGGATAGATGATGAGAGAACAGCTTTGTGGGAAGCTGTCGAGAGCTGCAGGAAAAGCAACATTCTAAACCTCAACCAACAAAAGACAGAGAAGATCAGACCGCCTAGACTTTGATGAGGTTTTGGTTGAGCCCATTTCAAAACTCTGAGTCTCCAGGCTTCTCAGTGCAACTTCAAATCCCTATTGAAGTCCACTGTGTTTCTATAGAACCGTGTTTGTTTGCAGATCTCCTGACTTGACATAGCTTTGGATTTCCTTTTCTAAAGGCCTCGTAAGCAGGTTTCACTTGCCTTTTGTCGGGACTGCCATTACGGTCTTGTGACGGTGGTCAACATCTTAACCCTATGAGATTTGAACGGGAATGGGGATTGGGACCCCAATTTAGGACAGCTGAGACGTTTATATTTAGAATGTTTGTTTTTCCCAAGGTCTGTTAATACAGCACCTCTCTCATGTACTGTAGCTGGCTAGTGACCTCAAGGTCCTTGGTCCCCAGCTCGCAGCTCCGCAGCTCACTCTTCCAGTCATCATTAGAGATTAGATGACATGTAAAAGAGAGAAGATTACAGTAAACGTTTACACAGGGTTCCTGCGTCAGGGGGCCCATCGGGGTAGCATACAGGGACCAGGCAGCCTTTTTAGAACAGGCACTGCCTATTGAATACAGTGGAGGCTGGTAAGAGGAGGAAGGCTCATAGAAATGACTGGAATGGAACGGCTGAAATGGTATTAATACCATTCCATTTATTCCATTCCATCCATTGAGCCTGTCCTCCGATTTAAAGAGATACCAGCTAGGGCTGTGGCGGTCATGAAATTTTGTCAGTCTGTGATTTTCAAGCAAATAACTGCCGTTCTCATGGTAATTGACCGTTAATTAACATAAACACATTTAGCATCTCCTGGCTTTCACACACAGCCTACAAGCCACTGATGCAGACCATTGGAACATCTACAAAACATCTATGTAATATAGCCTACACCATCACAATAAATCCATTATTTATTTTAGACAGGTCACAAGACACATGAGATGAAGAAAATGTAGTTTATTTCAGAATAGCATACTCTGAGTTGTTAAGCCCTGATCTGACAGTGCCGTATTGCTGTGGGCTACACTCGTTTATTTAGCAGACAAGATTTGCCTTGAATTCCATGGTACTATTTTATATTATTTTATAGTTTGAAGAATACAATTGAACAAAGCTGAATAAAATAGAAAGGATATTTTCTCCAAACTATTTGAGGGAGGAAGCACATGCGGCTATTCTGTGTTGAGTGGTTAACAAAGAAACTGGTACTTCTATATGCTTCATTTTGTCACGACTTCCGCCAAAGTGGATCCCTCTCCTTGTTCGGGCGGCGTTCGGCAGTCGACGTCACCGGCCTTCTAGCCATCACCGGCCTTCTAGCCATCACCGGCCTTCTAGCCATCAACGATCCACTTTTCATTTTCCATTTGTTTTGTCTTTGTTTTCTACACACCTGGTTTCAATTCCCCCCATTACATGTTCATTATTTAACCCTCTGGTTTCCCCCATGTTTGTGTGTGTGTGTTTGTTTTATTGTAAGGCTGTATTCTGACTGCTGGTAGTATTGTTGCCGGGTTTTGTTGTTAAGCCCGTTTATTTCGTGGTACCGGTATTGTTCCAGCACCATAGTATTGTGTTTGTACTGGTGTTTTCTTGTAATGAAATACCTTGTCCACGCATCTCAGCTCTCCTGCGCCTGACTACTTTCAACAGTTACCCACAGCCATGAATCATTTTTGTAACTTTAGTTGTGATAGAAATGTTGGCCTATATGTTTAGATTTTAAATGCCGTCTAAGGCTGCATGATACGACTAATGGTGATTTGAAAATAGTCGCATGAAAGGCTTTCATTCACAATTTGACAAGCACTTGAAATGCCTTGAATCTCCCTGCTGCATCCCCTTTGTGTGGCCGTAATGCCCCCTAAAGTTTTTTTGCCTTTTCTAGCCAGCGAACGTTGGCCCTACAATTCCCTTCTCCTGGCTGGTGCCCAAGCACCTCTCACTCACATGGTTCTCTGTCATGTGATAGGGTCTTTCTCACAGGATACAAGTGAAGACACACATCGGGGATGTAACTGTGCGTGTCCTTATCAAGGCGCATATTGAATATATTGGATGTCCACATTTACTTTCGTCAGCCAACAAGATGAGTAGGCCTAACGAACAACAAAAGCACTAGCCCATGTCAATGTACTATCCCCCATAGTACAAAAGTTGACCTATTCTGTTCATGAAATAAATATTCCAGACTGTCTGGGACAGTTGTGGGATGTGATAGATTCCAAATTAATACAACCACTAGTATCAAAAAACCTGTTTTAAGCAATGAGCTTGATAAAACAGATCAGAACATTTAGCTGAAAATGTTGATAAACTATTAGGCTATTTCTACACATTGTAAGCGCAGCCAAGCGCACACGACAGTAGGCTGTAATGTTCCATTAGCAGGAAAACACCATTCTCAAAAGTGACTGCAAATGTAATTATACATACAATGCTTTTATTTTGAAGGTGCATTTTTATGGTGAAAACTATCTTCCCCAAACTTTAAACTCACACGCTGGGTATGTATGCAAGTTAGGCTCTACACCAGTTGTAAAGCGGATTAATGTGCTTCATTTTAAGAAGTTATTTGGCCAAACATAGGCCTATGGGCTAGCCTGCATGAGGTATGCGACTATGTTTTGAAAGAGTCACAAAAAAAAGGAAATGGCTGTTTCTTGCCTTAAGGGTATTCGCTGCACCGGCTAGATAGAACAGCACACTCCGTAAGACAAGGGGGGGGGGGGGGTCTATATATGTAAACAACAGGTGGTGCACGAAATCTAAGGAAGTCTCTAGATTTTGCTCATCTGAAGTAGTGTCTTATGATAAACTGTAGACCACACTATTTGCCAAGACAGTTTTCATCTATACTTTTCATGGCTGTTTATTTACCACCACAGACAGATGATGGCACTAAGATCACACTCAGTCAGCTGTATAAGGAAATAAGCAAACGGGAAACCGCTCACTCAGAGGTGACGCTCCTAGTGGCCGCAAACTTTAATGCAGGGAAACTTAAAGCAGTTTTACCTAATCTCTATCAACATGTTAAATGCGCAACCAGAGGGAAAAAAATTCTAGATCACCTGTACCCCACACACAGAGACGCGTACAAAGCTCTCCTCGCCCTCCATTTGGTAAATCTGACCATAATTCTATCCTCCTTATTCCTGTTTACAAGCAAAAATTAAAGCAGGAAGCACCAGTGACTTGGTCTATAAAAAAAAGTGGTCAGATGAAGCAGATGCTGAACTACAAAACTGTTTTGCTATCGCAGACTGGAACATTTTCCGTGATTCTTCCGATTGCATTGAGGAATACACCACATCAGTCACTGGCTTTATCAATAAGTGCATCGAAGACGTCGTCCCCACAGTGACTGTACGTATATACCACAACCAAAAGCCAAGGATTACTGGTAGTATCATCACTGACCTAAACGGTAGAGCTGCCACTTTCAAGACTCTAACCCGGAAGCTTATAAGAAATCCTGCTATGCCCACAACCATCAAACAGGCAAAGCAACAATACAGGGCTAAGATTGAATCGTACTACACCGGCTCCGGCGCTCGTCTTATGTGGCAGGTCTTCAAACTATTATAGACTACAAAGGGAAGCACAGCCGCGAGCTGCCCAGTGACACAAGCCTACCAGACTAGCTAAATCACTTCTATGCTCGCTTCGAGGCAAGCAACACGGCGGCATGCATGACAGCATCAGCTGTTCCGGAAGACTGTGTGATCATGCTCTCCATAGCCGATGTGAGTAAGACCTTTAAACAGGTCCTCATTCACAAGGCCGCGGGGCCAGACGGATTACCAGGGCATGTGCTGACCAACTGGCAGGTGTCTTCACTGACATTTTCAACATGTCCCTGACTGAGTCTGTAATACCAACATGTTTCAAGCAGTCCACTATAGTCCCTGAGCCCAAGAACACAAAGGCAACCTGCCTAAATGACTACAGACCCGTAGCACTCACGTCCGTAGCCATGTTGTGCATTGAAAGGCTGGTAATGGCTCACATCAACATCAACCCTAGACCCACTCCAATTTGCATACCGCCCAAACAGATCCACAGGTGATGCAATCTCTATTGCACTCCACACTGCCCTTTCCCACCTGGACAAAAGGAACACCTATGTGAGAATGCTGTTCATTGACTACAGCTCAGTGTTCAACACCATAGTACCCTCAAAGCTCATCACTAAGCTAAGGATCCTGGAACTAAACACCTCCCTCTGCAACTGGATCCTGGACTTCCTGACGGGCTGCCCCCAGGTGGTGACATCTGCCACGCTGGACACTGGAACCCCTCCACACTGGAACCCCTCAGGTGTGCATGCTCAGTCCCCTCCTGTACTCCCTGTTCATCCACGACTGCGTGGCCAGGCACGACTCCAACACCATCATTAAGTTTGCAGATGACACAACAGTGGTAGGCCTGATCACAGACAACGACGAGACAGCCTATAGGGAGGAAGTCAGAGACCTGGCCGGATGGTGCCAGAATAACAACCTATCCCTCAATGTAACCAAGACTAAAGAGATGATTGTGGACTACAGGAAAAGCAGGACCGAGCACGCCCCTATTCTCATCGACGGGGCTGTAGTTGAGCAGGTTGAGAGCTTCAAGTTCCTTGGTGTCCACATCACCAACAAACTAGAATGGTCCAAACACACCAAGACAGTCATGAAGAGGGCCTGACTAATCTGTGCGTGTATATAGTCTCGCTACTTTTATAGCCTTGCTACTGTATACAGCCTCGCTCCTGTTATTCTTCAGTCTTTTTACTGTTGTTTTTATTTTTTACTTATCTATTTTTCCCCTAAAACCTATTTTTTACTTAAAAATTGCAATGTTGGTTAGGGCCTATAAGTAAGCATTTCACTGTAAGGTATACACTTGTTGTATTCGACGCACGTGACAAATAAACTTTTAAGCTGGGCATCATTCACAAGTCATAGGCTAATATTGTCACGCAACAGACAGGGCAGGGGAAAAATACTTGGCGAATGGAGGATGGTTCATTTTCATGCCAGCCAGGTAGGCTATACTGCTGTTGTAAAGCAAAGCAATGTGCTTAATATTAGGAAAGTTAATAAATATAGTAGGTCTAGCCTATAGAAAGCTGATGGGACCTCTTTTTAATCGAGTCAATTCATGGGCTCCCATGAATTGTTTGATTAGATTTTTAATTAAATTTGCATTGATGTCAGAGTGATTAGAGGGACAATAGAGTGCTGGGTACCAGGCCGTTAGTAAGTTTAGTAGGCTACTAATGTCCATCAGTGGCTATAGAGCTGGGAGAAGCCTAATGACAGTGACAACGCGGCCACGTGGAATCTGACTGCCATCATGACTCATGCCGCCAGTGTGGTGGTACTACGGTCACGTAACAGCCCTAGTACCTGCCACCACTGACAGGGAGAAATATTGAGGACATCATATCCATGCCAGAATACTTCTGTTTATGGAAGTGGGCCTCCGAGTTAGCCACAGAATTGGAGACCAGTTACATTTACCTATAATGATTACAAGTCATGTTTTAAGCTATAGGGCACAGATGCTTTGTAGCAGCCCCTTATTTTGGGCCACCTGCCACAGTAGGTAACCTGCCAAGGGCCATGTGCTTTAGTTAGTGTTTAGAAGTTTTGTGGCATGCGGTGTGTGTTTGGTGGTAACCACAAGCCCCCCGTCCCCCTTGGTGCAGCCCCCCACCTTCCCTCCCAATCCAAACTCCCCTCCACCTGTGCAACCACTCCCCGATCTCTGCACTGAAGTAGATCTACCTTCAGCTGCCACTAACTCTCGTTGGGTGACTCGTCTGCTGGTTGTTTCAGCACACGCTTGGCTGTAAATTGCTGTAGTCTGGTAGCGCTCCCTTTTCATGTTCCTTTCATGTTCTGGCCGTCGTGAAAGTGAATCGCCCTCCCTAATGTATCGTACCCCCAGGCAGATGTGGTCCAGCCTGGCCCAGTCCCGCCTCATTGAGCAGCATGACCAGCGCTGATAGTTTGATGTGGTTCTCATTACACTGACAAAACCACCGGCGTGACTGGCGCTCGCACGTCAACTCTCTTAGCTGGAATAATGACTGGAGGCCAGCCGGTCATAGAGGCCAGCCGGTCATAGAGGCCAGGAAAGAAGAAGTGGTTTGTGTACAGACGTAAAGGAAAGGGGAAATACCCATTGTGTTGTGAAAGAGTCTGGTATGTGTGTTAAACTGCTGAACCACTGATAAACAGCAAGACACAATCATATACCTTTACTGTGTGGATGGGTAAACAGAGAGAGATGGATGGGTGGGTGGCACAGGAGGTTGGTGGCACCTTAATTGGGGAGAACAGGCTGTTGGTAATGACTAGAGCGGGATCAGTGGAATGGTTACAAATACATCAAATACATGGTTTCCATGGTTTCCATGTGTTTGATGCTGTTCCATTTGCTCTGTTCAGGCCATTATTTTGATCCTTTCTCCCGTCAGCAGCCTCCACTGGTGGGTATGTGGGTGGGTGGGTGGATGGGTGGGTAGGTGGGTGGGTAGGTGGGTAGGTGGCTGGGTGGATGTCGGGATTGAAGGATGGATGGACAATCATACAGGCAGAAGACAAACAAGACCAATAGAAAAGACAGACAGATTATATAGAGTATATATTACATAATACCCGGCATTATACCTAAAGCGGACACGGCCATTGGCTGCACAGAGTCGCATTAAGAGAAATGACATGCAGCCTTGTTTACAAGTTCAACCACTGGAATGTGAGATTTAATTACAGCTCCATTAGGCTGATAGAAATCATTTTTTGTTTAATGATTTTCAATTTGAGTGTCATTATTTCTATATAGCCTACACTTTGTCGTTGTGAACTTCTAACGCGAGTGGGACGGGTGTGGCTTCTTGACAATAACCACAAGAGCAGCTTCTCACCGATTTGACAGCTTGTACACCGTTAAAACACCAGCAATGCGGGTGTCGGCTATCACAGGTTAACACTTGATCTGCATGAATCTAGGACTTAGACACTGACATAACACAGGCAGACAAAGAACAGACATCCAGACATCTTTGTGATAAAGCAGAGTGAGTTATTTCCTCAGCTGTGAGGGCCAGGTGTGTGTGACTGTGATTTGGGCTGAGTTGCAGCAGTTCTGGGGGGCGTAGAACGTCATAACGTGCCTGTGATTAAGAGGCAGAGACTGGGGCATACAGGGAGCTGCCTGCTCATTCAGATAAACATCTTCTGACACGATAGCCCTGTATACCATGTTTGTGTGTGTGACTCCCAGAGAGGGCCCACAGCTGCTTGTTTTGGAGAGAAGATGCCACACACACACACTGTCTCCCCTGCTTTAGGTCACTTAGTGCTCTGACTCATACACACAGTCCCAATGCCAGACCCCCCCCCCCCCCTCTGCCTGGACCACTCACACAACCATAAACCCCACAGACTCACACACACAGACTCACACACAAAGACTTACAGACACAGACTCACACACACATGAGGGGAGGGAAACAAACACACGCAAGTCTGCCTCCCTCACAGCAGCTCTGTGGTTGGCTAGTTTTGAAACGTGACTGTTTGCACATCAGGTGTTAATGTGTTTGTTTGGTTAGCAGGAGGTGTACAGACATGCGTGTGGAGAGAGTTGCATTTTTTAGTGTATGTCTTTTGAGGGTGGGTGGCTGAGGGTGGGCGGAGTTAAGGAATAGAGGAAAGGTGTGTAGGCGTGTATTTCTGGGTGTGTGTATTCACATCTGTCCGGGTGTGTGTGTCAGTCCAGGAGTGTGTGTCTGGGCCAGGAGTGTTGCAGGGAGGTCAAACCCTGGTCCAGGTAATTTGCCACAGATGAAACCCTACGCCATTCCAGGGGACCCACACAAACAAACGTTTCAAAGCTGCAGGAAATCTATTAGCACCTGGTGGGACTCTCTCCTCCCTGTCCCCCTCCCCAATCTCACCTCTCCACGCCCCAACCCAGTTAATAAAGCCACACAAGACCACAGCAGTCCCGCTGTGCCACTAAAAGGGCCTTGCGCCAAGGGCAGGCGTGGATGTGGGTCTATGGTGGCAGGGGGGGAATGGGAGGCTAATTTATTTAGGCTTGTCCCCCTACACACGTGGAGCCAGTTAGCAGTGAATGAGGTGCCAGACAACCTTGCAGCTGCGGCCACACCAACTAAGAGCTTTTTTATCCCAGTGATGGTCTCCCAGCTTAGCCTTGCATTGTTGGTAGACGTTGCCCATAACTACTGGTCCATGGTCAGATTTTTGTGTTCAATATAGGTGTGAGGGTTTGGGTGATCTTAAACAAGATCTGTGATTAGAGGTAAAGTATTGGATCTTCATCCAGACTTTCTGCTGCCCCAAGAGAAAAGGATGCTCACCCTCGTTTAGTCAGCCAGCATGTGTTCAACACCCTGGGTTTTACAACTCAAGTGACCACCAGCTACAAATGTGTCTGTCTCATGCTTTGACAACTTCCAGATAAACCAAAACATTGACGCGTGTGAATAACCACGGCAGTTTACTTTAGCTTACCTCAGCTTCAGCGTGCTAAAACAATTAGCCTTTAGCCTTGACGTAGGCAGAAAGAGACTGTCTATATCTTTCCATCCTCTGTTGTTCATCCTTCTAACTACATTACCTAAGTCAACTGGATTTGGAGCGGGCGGTCGCCTGCCTGCGTCCAGTTTTTAAGTTAATTGGATTTATGTGCAGGAATGTTTTCCAAAGCCACACTTGTGAAATACCTCCACATCTGCTCTCCATTAGCTAGTTGACGAAACACACCACCATATGGAGAGGAGAGCCCCTAACACCTTGATTCACTGGGTTAAGACTCTGAGATTGTGGTTTTATTATGGGGAGGTTAGGGGAAAGACTTGGTTTCTGCTCAGTGAGCAAAGCTTTATCGCTTTCTGTCTGTACGCTCTCCTCCTGTCTGTCTCGTGCTCTCTAGCTGTGCCATATGAACAGTGGTCCCTCCTTCTAAAACTCTCCATCTCCCTGTCACTCTTCATCTGTGTGTCCCATTGGTTTCAACTCAGTGAGCACAAAGCTTTATCGCTATCTATCTCCCTCTCAAGTCAAGGCATGGGAAACATATGTTAACATCAGAAACAAAAGTGAAATAGACAATAAAAATGAACAGTAAACATTACTCACAGAACTTCCAAAAGAATAAAGACATTCAAATGTCATTATGTCTATATACAGTGTGGTAACGATGTGCAAATAGTTCAAGAACAAAAGGGGAAATAAATAAGTAATTAGTGGTTGGTGAGCGGACCCCAGACCCCACAACCATAAAGGGCAATGGGTTCTATAACTGATTCAAGTATTTTTAGCCAGATCCTAATTTGTATGTCAAATTGTATGTTCCTTTTGATTGCATAGAAGGCCCTTCTTGCCTTGTCTGTCAGCTCGTTCACAACTTCGTGGAAGTTACCAGTGACGCTGATGTTTAGGCCGAGGCATGTATAGTTGTTTGTGTGCTCTAGGGCAAAGGTGTCTAGATGGAATTTGTATTTGTGGTCCTGGCAACTGGACCTTTTTTGGAACACCATTATTGATGTTTTACTGAGATTTACTGTCAGGGCCCAGGTCTGCCAGAATCTGTGAGGAAGATCTAGGTGCTGCTGTAGGCCCTCCTTGGTTGGTGACAGAAGCACCAGATCATCAGCAAACAGTAAACATTTGACTTTAGATTCTCATAGGGTGCTGCAGACTGTTCTAGTGCCCTCGTGCATCATCTCTCTCTCTCTCTCTTCTCTCTCTCTCTCTTCCTCTCTCTCTCTCTCTCTCTCTCTCTCTCTCTCTCTCTCTCTCTCTCTCTCTCTCTCTTCCTCTTTCTCTCTCTCTCTCTCTCTCTTTCTCTCTCTCTCTCTCTCTCTTCCTCTTTCTCTCTCTCTCTCTCTCTTCCTCTTTCTCTCTCTCTCTCTCTCTTCCTCTTTCTCTCTCTCTCTCTCTCTCTCTCTCTTTCTCTCTCTCTCTCTCTCTCTCTCTCTCTTCCTCTCTCTCTCTCTCTCTTTCTCTCTCTCTTTCTCTCTCTCTCTCTCTCTCTCTCTCTCTCTCTCTCTTCCTCACTGTTCTCCCGTTTTTGCTCTCTAACACATTCTCATTATTCCTTTTGCCCTTTTGCTGTTTCCCTACATTCCTGTACCTCTCTCTGGAATGTGTTCTTTCTCCTCACCCCTTCCTGCTTCTCCACCTGTCACTATTTTCCTCAAAGTCAATACTACTTTCTATTTTAAGTCAATACTACTTTCTATGTCAAGTCAATACTACTTTCCATGTTAAGTCAACACTACTTTCTGTTTAACCTTTGATATCCTCCCTGCTAAAGCTGTTTATGTTGTCCAGTTACTTTCCATGCTTCACTGGACCCAGAGAGGGAAAACTAACATGTGGGTCCTCCAACCCCCGTGACCTCTCATCTGTAACTGGAGAGGGGAAACAGGACCCACCTAATTGGGGCAAAGCGTTGGGGGTGGAGGGGGTTGTTAGGGGTGGAGGAGGATTGTCATTCTAGCATCAGGGGGTCAGAGGTGAAAAAAAGGAGATCACACAGACCAATTAGCCCCCCTCTGGGGTGTGAGTGGAGGAATGGGGTGAGGGTGGTGAGATGAGGTGAGGGAAGTGGGATTAGGTGAGGGGAGGGGAGTGGGATAGGGTGAGGGTAAATGAGGTGTAAAGGGGTAGGACGGGTATGGCTATATTACCCAGGTGGCCTAGAGGCGGGGTGGTTTGTGTAAGCATGTACAGTACCAGTCAAAAGTTTGGACACGCCTACTCATTCCAGGGTTTTTCTTTATTTTTACTATTTTCTACATTGTATAATAATAGTGAAGACATCAAAACCATGAAATAACACATATGGAATCATGTAGTAACCAAAAAAGTCTTAAACAAATCAAAACATATTTTAGATTTGAGATTCTTCCAATAGCCACCCTTTGTCTTGATGACAGCTTTGCTCAGCCCGGCTCCTCGTTCAGCCCGGCTCCATGGCCGGATCCGTGTTCTGGGCGGGGGCTACGACCCGCACCGGAGCCGCCACCGACGCTAGTCACCCCCCCTAACCCTCCCCATCTGGTTTCAGGTTTTACGGTCACTCCCTGTCCATGTTTTTTATTCTTTGTTGTTTTGTGTAGTTTCACTTAAATAAATATGTGGAACTCTAATCATGCTGCGCCTTGGTCCGTCCTTGTAAACAATCGTGACAGCACACTTGGCATTCTCTCAACCAGCTTCATGAGGTAGTCACCTGGAATACATTTCAATTATCAGGTGTGCCTTAAAAGTTTATTTGTGGAATTTCTTTCCTCCTTAATGCATTTCAGTCAATCAGTTGTGTTGTGACAAGGTAGGGGTGGTATACAGAAGATATCCCTATTTAGTAAAAGACTAAGTCCATATTATGGCAAGAACAGCTCAAATAAGCAAAGAGAAATGACAGTCCTTCATTACTTTAAGACATGATGTTCAGTCAATCTGGAAAATCTCAAGAGCTTTGAAAGTTTTTGAGACTGCACTTGAAGAAACAATCTAAATCTATGATGAAACTGGGTTTCAAAAGGACCGCCACAGGACCGAGTTACCTCTGCTGCAGAGGATAAGTTCATCCAAGTTAACTGCACCTCAGTTTACAGCCCAAATAAATGTTTCACAGAGTTCAAGTAACATACACATCTCAACAACTGTTCAGAGGAGACTGTGTGGATCAGGCCTTCATGGTTGAATTGCTGCAAAGAAACCACTACTAAAGGACACCAATAAGAAGAAGAGACTTGATTGGGCCAATAAACATGAGCAATGGACATTAGACCGGTGGAAATCTGTCCTTTGGTCTAATGAGTCCAAATATGAGATGTTTGGTTACAACCACCGTGTCTTTGTGAGACACAGAGTAGGTGAAAGGATGATCTCTGCATGTGTGGATCCCACCGTGAAGCATGGAGGAGATTTAATGGTGTGGGGGTGCTTTGCTGGTGACACTCAGTGATTTATTTAGAATTCAAGGCATACTTAACCATCATGGAGATACGCCATCCCATCTGGTTTGCGCTTAGTGGAACAGTCATTTGTTTTTCAAGAGGACAATGACCCAAAACACACCTCCAGGCTGTGTAAGGGCTATTTGACCAAGAAGGAGAATGATGGTACTGCATCAGATAACCTGGCCTCCACAATTACCCGACCTCAACCTAATTGAGATGCTTTGGGATGAGTTGGACTGCAGAGTGAAGGGGAAAAAGCCAACAAGAGCTCAGCATATGGGAAACTCCTTCAAGACTGTTGTAAAAGTATTCCTCATGAAGCTGGATGAGAGAATGCCAAGCTGTCATAAAGACAAAGGGTGGCTACTTTGAAGAATCTAAAATATATTTTTGGTTACTACATGATTCCAGAAGTGTTATTTCATAGTGTTGATGTCTTCACTATTATTCTACAATGTAGAACATAGTAAAAATAGAGAAAAACCCTTGAATAAGTAGGTGTGTCCAAACTTTTGACTGGTACTGTATATGGTCATTTCAGGGGAGAATGACTGCTCCCTAGTATTGAAGCCACAGATGTTCAAGACAGAAAACAGGATCCCCATTATAATGACTGGAAAAATTGCAATATTTTTACCAATCATTTATTCTAATACACCAGATATATGTCCTTGAAGCGACTATTAAAAAATCAGACAAAGAAGTTATCAGGATAATTTACTGTATTTGCTAATGGCAGCCTGCAGTACCCCGGCCAGCCTTCAACTTGAGTTACACAATGAGATGGGACAGTACTGAGCTCGCCTGCAACATCACTTCCTGGAATAGCTCAAATTGATCATGTTGTCTCGATGAGACGCCCTCTTAACCAACTCCATTTGGCTTCAATGCTCACATAGGAATGAATGGGGTCACGTGATCAATGGCTTTGTCTGGCTGGTGCTGACAAGGTCTGTCCTTGTGGAGTCCAAGGTCCACCCTCCTTTTATCCGCCTGGTGAGGAACACCACCCATCCCTCCGGCTCTCTCCCTTCCTCCTCTCCTCACCTCTCCTGTCCACACCTCTCTGCTTAGCTCAGCACTCCTGGGCACTGTGTGTGTTGGTGCATGTCAGAGAGTGAGGGCGAGATGAATAGAGAGAAAAAGGGAGTGAAAGAGATGGCAGCAGGAAGGATATAGACAGTGTCGCCAGAAAGAGAAAGGAAGGAGGTGGAAAGGGAAGATGGGGGGCGAGAGATAGAGAGAAAGGGGAAAGATGTGGAGAGAATCGGAGCGAGAGGTGAGTAGATGTGGGTAGAATGAGAGAAATATTGACGGAAGTTGTTTTCCAGCCAGACAACCCACTGGGCACAGATGTCAGTTCAACGTGTAGGTGAAAACATTGTTATAATTATTTTCGGAACTCAGTCATGGTCTCAACTTGTTCGTTAGCTGGCTAGACTATCTATACTTGTAGTAATCATGGCTGAATACCGATTGGGCATGCAGGGCATGTGCCCAGGGGCCCTGACCTCCAGGGGGGCCCATTGATTTAGTTAGTCTTTCTCACGCAGATATCATAATTTCATGGCATAAATTACTACAAAATGTTTAGAATGGCATGAAATTATCTGTAAAACTGCAACAACAACAAAATATCTCTGCCTCATAAAAATGCAGTTTTCTCTCCGCTCTATGGCAAAATGTGTAGAACTGCATAAAACTTGCTTTAAAGGTTCAATGAAACTGTTTTTTTCTTATTATTTTAATATCAAATCATTTCTGGGTAACAGAATGTTTTCAATTCAAATGGTCAAAAAGAATCCAAAATTGCCCCTTGGCAAAATTTGTAGAATTGCAGAAAATTCACTTTAAAACATACATTTTTCTCTCCACCATCAAGAGGGGGCCACTAAAATGTTTTTCTGTGAGGTGGGGGGGGCCTCAAACAAATCTCTTAGGGCCCCCAAAAGGCTACAGTCTGCCCTGTCTCCATTTATCATTTGACAGGTCCACTCATTATGTTGTATTGCATTTTAATGTTTTGAGCTTTTAGCCTCCCTCTCCGGGCCTAGAACACACGGACACTGTCACTGACTATGTCCTGATGAGGAGAGAGTGAGCCTAGGCAGTGGTAGGTGGGCCTATAGCAGGGAGAGCTTTGGCTCTGGGGCTGAGAGAGTTAGCTATGGGAGGGGAGTGAAGGACTGACTGATGGGGTTTTAATGGGGTGGTATATAACAGAACCTGATCTCGCGAGCTGGAAGGATATCACACACATGGTCCCGGTCTAGCTCTTCCCGCCAAATGAACCTTTGTGTATCATAGCCAGGAGGCCGCATCTAACCGTGAGGTCATCCCAATTTAGGGAAATGGAGTGGGGAATGATGCTTTGTTTTCAGATGTTGATGTGATTCTGAAACCTGGCCCTATTCCAATTTATGTGGAGTAGGTAGCCTACAGAAGTGGATACTGGAACATACTATTAGAGGTCGACCGACTAATCGGAATGGCCGATTAATTAGGGAAGATTTCAAGTTTTCATAACAATCGGTAATCTGTATTTTTGGACACAGATTGTGTCCGATTTCTTTTTATTTATTTATTTAATATCTTTATTTAATTAAATTTTACACCGTTATTGAACTAGGCAAGTCAGTTAAGAACACATTCTTATTTTCAATGACGGCCTATGAACGGTGGGTTAACTGCCTCGTTCAGGGGCAGAACGACAGATTTTTACCTTGCCTGCTCGGGGATTTGTTTTTGTAACCTTCCAGTTACTAGTCCAACCATCTAACCACCTGCCTTACATTGCACTCCACGAGGGCTACCTGTTACTACCTGTTACGCGAGGGCAGCAAAAAGAAAAGGAAAGTTGCTAGCTAGCATTAAACTTATCTTATCAAAAACAATCAATTGTAACATAATCACTAGTTAACTACACATGGTTGATGATATTACTAGCTTATCTAGCGTGTCCTGCGTTGCATATAATCAATGCGGTGCCTGTTAATTTCTCATCGAATCACAGCCTACTTTGCCAAACGGGTGATGATTTAACAAGCGCATTCGTGAAAAAAGCACTGTCGTTGCACCAATGTGTACCCAACCATAATCATCAATGCCTTTCTTTAAAATCAATACACAAGTATATATTTTTAAACCTGCATATTTAGTTAATATTGCCTGCTAACATGAATTTCTTTTAACTAGGGAAATTGTGTCACTTCTCTTGCTTTCCGTTCAAGCAGTCAGGGTATATGCAGCAGTTTGGGCCGCCTGGCTCGTTGCGAACTGTGTGAAGTCCATTTATTCCTAACAAAGACCATAATTAATTTGCCAGAATTGTACATCATTATGTCATAGCATTGAAGGTTGTACAATGTAACAGCAATATTTAGACTTATGGATGCCACCCGTTAGATAAAATACGTAACGGTTCTGTATTTCACTGAAAGAATAAACATCTTGTTTTCGAAATGATCGTTTCCGGATTTGACCATATTAATGACCAAAGGCTAGTATTTCTGTGTGTTATTATGTTATAATTAAGTCTATGATTTGATAGAGCAGTCTGACTGAGCGATGGTAGGCAGCAGCAGGCTTGTAAGCATTCATTCAAACAGCACTTTTGTGCGTTTGCCAGCACCTCTTTGCTATGCTTCAAGCCTATCAACTCCCGAGATTAGGCTCGTGTAACCGATGTGAAATGGCTAGCTAGTTAGTGGGGTGCACGCTAATAGCGTTTCGATCGGTGACGTCACTCGCTCTGAGACCTTGAAGTAGTTGTTCCCCTTGCTCTGCAAGGGCCGCGGCTTTTTTGGAGCGATGGGTAACGATGCTTCAAGGGTGGCTGTTGTCGATGTGTTCCTGGTTCGAGCCCAGGTAGGGGCGAGGAGAGGGACGGAAGCTATACTGTTACACTGGCAATACACTGGCCTATAAGAACATCCAATAGTCAAAGGTAAATGAAATACAAATGGTATTGAGAGAAATAGTGCTATAATTCCTATAATAACTACAACCTAAAACGTCTTACCTGGGAATATTGAAGACTCATGTTAAAAGGAACCAGCAGCTTTCACATGTTCTCATGTTCTGAGAAAGGAACTTAAATGTTAGCTTTTTTAAATGGCACATATTGCACTTTTACTTTTTTCTCCAACACTTTGTTTTTGCATTATTTAAACCAAATTGAACATGTTTCATTATTTATTTGAGGCAAATTGATTTTATTGATGTATTATATTAAGTTAAAATAAATTCAGTATTGTTGTAATTGTCATTATTACAAATACATTAAAAAAATCGGCCGATTAATCAGTATCAACTTTTTTGGTCCTCCAATAATCGGTATCGGCGTTGAAAAATCGTAATCGGTCGACCTCTACATACTATATTAATGATAGACCTAAAGTGTTTCAAATGTGTTTTGGGAAAATGTTGCTCTGACAGCAGGCTGAATGAAAGAAGAGTTTGACTTGCAAGCTCACCTGCCTCCACCCATAATGAGATGTCAAAACGAACTTGAGGCAAAGTGTATGAAATCATTGGAGACAAGGCTGCCAGTGCTTCAAATGTACCAACCTACAGCAATTTGCTCCCTGGCATGTTTTCCGAGCATTTCAGGAATCTGGATTTCTCCTTTTTCTGACATTGATTGACCTTGCCAGTGTGACATGTGCCCTTTAAAGGCAAACCTCCACTCCTGGCCTCCACAGATCCCCCTGGCTAAGGTGCACGCATGCACACACACACACACATACCTGCTGGCGCTTTTCAGTGCTGCATTAAACAAACGCATACAGTAAGTCTACAGGCACCAAGAAATGGGACCCCAAAAAAGAATGAACCTGCACATGACTTAATGAGAGCAGACCAGGCTTCTGGCTTTTACCTAAGCCCCTTAATCCTTCTCTCTCTCACTCTCTCCCCACTTCCTTCCATTCTGCTAGCAAACGTGCAATCTATGGAGAATAAAATCGATGACCTAAACTCAAGATTAATCTACCAATGGGACATTTAAAACTGTAATATTGTCACAACTTCCACAGAAGTTGTTCCCTCTCCTTGTTCTCGCGGCATTCGGCGGTCGACGTCACCGGTCTTCTAGCCATCGCTGCTCCATCTTTCATTTTTCCATTTGTTTTGTCTTGTTTTCCCCACACCTGGTTTACATCTCATGATTACTATGTGTATTTAGCCCTCTCTTCCCTCCATGTCTGTGTGGGGTATTGTTTATTGTCGAGGTTGGCACGCTTCCGGCTGGGTTACGCCGGGTTTCATTTGTACCTGTGATTTGTGACAGCCGGTACTTTGTACTTGGTTGTTGTACTTTGTGCTGCCTCACTTGTTCATTGGGCATTTGTTTTTGTGACACGGTTGAGTTCTGTTCTTTCAATTGCCTCAGTAAAGTGCTTCTTTGTTCACTCATCTCTGCTCTCCTGCGCCTGACTTCCATGCACCAGCTACACCCACCGTATGACAAATATCTTATGCTTCACTGCATTGTGGCTGAACCACGACACTATCAACATACAGCTGGCTGGTTATACGCTGTACCGGATAGAACAGCGGTGTCTGGTAAGACAAGGGGCGGCGGACTATGTATTTTTGTAAATAACAGCTGGTGCATGATATCTAAGGAAGTCTCAAGCTATTGCTCGCCTGAGGTAGACGCTTTTGCTGACAACTGGCAAGTGTCTTCACTGACATTTTCAACCTCTCCCTGTCCCGGGCTGTAATACCAACATGTTTTAAGCAGACCACCATAGTGCCTGTGCCCAAGAACACTAAGGTAACCTGCCTAAATGACTACCGACCCGTAGCACTCACGTTTGTAGCCATGAAGTGCTTTGAAAGGCTGGTCATGGCTCACATCAACACAATCATCCCAGAAACTCTAGACCCACTCCAGAAACCCTAGACCCACTCCAATGATGCAATCTCTATTGCATTCCACACTGCCCTTTCCCACCTGGACAAAAGGAACACCTATGTGAGAATGCTATTCATTGACTACAAGTCAGCGTTCAACACCATAGAGCCCTCAAAGCTCATCAATAAGCTAAGGACCCTGGGACTAAACATCTCCCTCTGCAATTGGATCCTGGACTTCCTGACGGGCCACCCCCAGGTGGTGAGGGTAGGTAACAACACATTCACCACGCTGATCCTCAACACAGGGGCCCCTCAGGGATGTGTGCTCAGTCTCCTCCTGTACTCCCGGTTCACTCATGACTGCACGGTCAGGCATGACTCCAACACCATCAATAAGTTGGGGCGGCAGGTAGCCTAGTGGTTAGAGCGTTGGGCCAGTAACCAAAAAGTTGTTAGATCGAATCCCCGGTAAAAAATCTATTGTTCTACCCCTGAACAAGGCAGTTAACCCCCTGTTCCTAGGCCATTATTGTAAATAAGAATGTGTTCTTATGTGACACATATTAATGCCAAAATAACATGCAAAACAGGCTAAACTGGCGGGGCTAAACAGGTGGGGCTCTGCCCCACTTGCCCTGAATGAGGGGTTGCCAGTACCTCTCTCCTTCTCTCTCTAGAGCTCTTTCTCTCTCTAGAGCTCTTTCTTACGGGCTGCCCATTAATGGTCGAAGTATGGATTAAAGAAGGCGCCCCTCCACGGGTTTGTTTTGTGTCCAAAACTCAGGAACACTTACTGGTTAAACAAAATGCCCGGCTGGCTGGTACCTAAAAATGGAAAGGTTTCCAGCTGTGTTTGCCCCCTTCCCACTCGCTCGCCACACCAAGAGCAAAACGCCTTACTGTAAGACTGTAGATCCTATCACTGTCACCCAAAAGCGCTCCCGATGGGATGCCGCCATGAAACCCGAAAGGCAGCCTGAAGCTACTGTCTATGATGTGGGTCTGGGACCGAAATAACTGGCATGGCATTTTATTACTGTCCCAGAAATCTGATGGCAAGCCATTGCTTTGGGGGCAGCGTTCCAAGTTAAAGGTGGCCTGCTTCCAACAATCCTGCGTTCTCAACTTCTCAGTTCTTACTAGGTTCAGTTTTTTTCGTATTTTGGAGCATTTCTGCTGATTATTTTAGTACATGCTGCGATTTAGAATGTAAGCAAGTAAACTAAATGATTATTTTCCCCCACTCATATTTTGTCTAAAATATTGCTTTAGCTTGGACATATATAAATATATATATTTGTCTCGTGGCATCTGTGGCATTTGCTGCAATATTCTCCAGTAGGCCTATATTTTGTTTCTCTCGTTTTTGAATGATCACTCATCTATACCATTCATGAGCCTACCCTATGAACAGACTTTAAAAAACGTCGAAAAGAGGTTAAATACTTTGATTTTACATATTTCAACAAATTTTGCTCACTGGGTACATTCATTTAACACAAGCTATAGCCAACTACTTTATGGAACTTGCATTCCACAAATTCTCAATTTCATTTTGGGGAAGATAACTGAATCCATGTGTTCAGGAATTTTTTTAAATGCACTGTCTTTGTTATGGGTCACAGGAGTTACCTAGGCTAATGCCGATGCGTTTATGTGCAAGGCGGTTTTTGCGCATTTTGCCAGCACTTAGGTCATTAGGGGCTTAATCAATGCGCTGCATAAAGTTTCTACATGCATGTGCAAATCATCCCAGTTTCAAGCCTAGTTCTCAAACGTTTTTTCATATCTTATCATCAACCCAGTCCCGCTGAAGCATTGGACCCGGACACGTTCTGACCAGCTGTATTCAAATGTGCCAAATGAAACCAAAATGCAGAAACTTCTACATATTAGCTCTCAGTCTATTACAAGGGAAATTACATGTATCCGGTTTGGCATCACCCCCAGCTGTTTAAGATAAACAAGTTGACAAACGTACTTTGCGTGAGGCTGTGGAAACTGGCTGAAGAAGGGACGAGAGTGCGGTTAAAGTGCTGGTTAATTGCCGCGCAGCTGGGGGAGGGGAACCGGTTTGATAAAGCGGACTGGGGGGGTTGAACCAGGGACGGCGCTTTCCAGTAAAGGGGGGCATCGCTGGCTGCACTGTGGGCTCTTCCTGTTAATCCCAGATCGAACCATATAAACAGGTATAACGCGGAGAGGACGTTCAATCAATCCACGCCGCAAACCTTGGATTAGGATAATACACTCTACTCCATCAAAAATGAAGGCAGATATCATCTGGATTTACAAACTTTTCTTGTGTGTTGTGCTCGCTGTGAATTCAGGTAAATCTTACTAGGCAATATGACCTAACGGTAAACTATGTATAGCCTAGATAGCCCGTCATTGATATTCGGTTTAGTGGCTGTGCGTGTAGGCTATATCATTTTCATAGGCGTGAAAGGGAACGAGTTCTCTAAATATATCACACAGATCCAAAGACTTGTAAGTGAAATGGATTGAAGTGTAGCACTTCCATAGACCAATCATTTATAAACCTACGTTTACCTGGCCTGCAGACTTTTACTTTTGCGCAGAAATATTGCATATGTCATGAAGACCAAAAGGTTTATTTGTATTGGTAGCCTAAACGTAAAACATTATTAAATTAGTGGTTGATACGCTGCAACATCTATCAAAATCCACAGTGGTGATCAATGGCCTGAATTATTTCGAGGAATTTGATAATGGTTGATATTGTAATTGGAATGTGGCGAGGTGGCCATGTCTTTAGTTTGTCCCTATGTGTGCATTAGCTGGCTGGTGCGGCAGGGAATGTGCCTTGCGCTTTGGCATGTAGGCTAAGGTAACACGATGATGCTGCTTAGTAGAGAGGATCATTTGTGAAACACAGATTTTTGGTCAAAATTTAACAGATATTCTCAGTTTCAAAGATTTTCTTTAAAAAAAGAGGCATGTTGAATTTAACAGATATTCTCGGTTTCAAATATTATAATTTTTTAAAAAGAGGCCTATATTGATCGTTGCCTATATCAGTGTAAGGCTATATTCATGAATTGGGCCGAGTGGTTCAATTGACTCGTAAGAAAATGTGCATGTCAGTGAGAAATTACTTTGTTTTCACTGTCATAAATACCTAATGTATGTAGGCCTAATGCATGAGTTACGCGCGGCCATCTGCGTAAAGGTAACTATAGTACACAGCATAGATCCTCTGCGCTGCAGTCATGTTTTTGAAGTGCGTCTGCTGGCGATATAACTGCTTTGTCATTAAAAATTTTTACAAGTCAAGTTCATTAATGTAATAGGCCCTTTACTGTCCCTGGAACGATAAATGCATAGCTACTGAAATAATTTCGTGCAGTTATCCACGCAACTGATATGTTGATATAATCAAGCTAGATTGAAAACACCTAAATAGACCTATAACTAACTGCTCAGGGAAAATTACAAATTAACTTAATTTTAATTCCTGAGCTCAGTCAAGGTACATTTAATTGCTCTGGTTAAACCCAGTGGATGTTGTGCGCATGCCCGAATAGTCAGATTGTGAATCCTGCGTGTGCGCGCAGAGGTGAGCTGCGCTATAGCCACATCTGGACGCAGAGCAGAGTTCCATTAACTCCCTCGCAAATTTTCACTTACACGGATTGAATGCGTATGCAAATTCGATAACGAGACGCACCTTTAACCGGTTCGTTTGCTGTTTAAAGAGGAGATGCGTTTTATTGGATACAGGTCCTCTGCACTTTGGAAAAAGGAACGGTACCCGTCTTCCCACATTGACATGCTTAACGTTAATGCAAAGATAGTGGACTAAAACCTAATCCGCTAATACCAAACCGAAGTTTGTCTTTTGGCATCACTCCAAAAAAAACTCGGACTATATCTGACCAACGTTGGTCAATTTAAAAAACGAATACGCCTAAATCTAATATTGCGTCGGTGAGATAACGGAATGTCTCTTTCTTTCTGTCTGAGGGAGAGGAAGAGTCTGAGTGAAGTGTAATTGCGCTGCGTGAGGAGGGATGCATGTTAGAACAACAGCGTGATGAGTCCCAGATCTAGTACTAATGCCGCCCAGGCATTGTGTCCTCCCAGAAACCATTCCGACCACGGAGAGTCTCACAGACATCACAGTGAGCTGCAGAGTACAGACGCAACGAATTGTCTCTGATGTGGGCGCGTTAACGTGTTTCTTACATTCAAAACTCCTAAGCACTTTTCAATTGAGAATTTTTCACTCTGGTCACAAATGATGAAGGAAAGACGGCACCACTAAAGTATATGCTCTTTAAATACTTTATTTAATGAATTTTCAATAAGGAGAACTCTGAGAGACCATGTGATAACAAGTTTAATATCTTCAGTCCTATAAACCCCTTCACACCAAAAGTATGTCTAGTTGTAATTTCTCACATGTTCAGTTGAGGTCCCTGTAGCTTTCTTATAGGTAACTTAATATCTGCCAGGAGACACTAACAACCCTTAAAAGTCTACACCGTTGGGGAGGTCTACTAAGCTAACATATGGAATTGTTTTAAGATGGTCATACCATGGATCATTTAGCTATTTGATTTACAGTTTTAGGACCCCTATAGGTATCAAAAACATATATTTAATTTGGCCTCTACTACTATAGCCCATAGAAACACATTGAATAACACATTCATAAATGGCAAAACCAACAGTCAGATAATACAAACAATGATGGTTCATTGGTTCTTGACCTATAAACAGCTGACTTCACTGTTTTAACGTTTAATGATGGGGCAGCTCTGGGCTTCATACACATTGATTGAGGGAAGTGGAGTTAGTGTTGTGTGTGTGTGAGATTGATAGCCGAGATTCTGTGTGTGCATGTCTGTCTGTCTACTCTCTTTCTGTTCACCGTCTGTCGGTCTGTTCCATCGGTCTGTTCACCGTCTCTGTCCTGTCTCAGAGTGCAGGAAGCAGTCGTTACAGAAGTATCATCTCTGTCCTGTCTCAGAGTGCAGGAAGCAGTCGTTACAGAAGTATCATCTCTGTCCTGTCTCAGAGTGCAGGAAGCAGTCGTTACAGAAGTATCATCTCTGTCCTGTCTCAGAGTGCAGGAAGCAGTCGTTACAGAAGTATCATCTCTGTCCTGTCTCAGAGTGCAGGAAGCAGTCGTTACAGAAGTATCATCTCTGTCCTGTCTCAGAGTGCAGGAAGCAGTCGTTACAGAAGTATCATCTCTGTCCTGTCTCAGAGTGCAGGAAGCAGTCGTTACAGAAGTATCATCTCTGTCCTGTCTCAGAGTGCAGGAAGCAGTCGTTACAGAAGTATCATCTCTGTCCTGTCTCAGAGTGCAGGAAGCAGTCGTTACAGAAGTATCATCTCTGTCCTGTCTCAGAGTGCAGGAAGCAGTCGTTACAGAAGTATCATCTCTGTCCTGTCTCAGAGTGCAGGAAGCAGTCGTTACAGAAGTATCATCTCTGTCCTGTCTCAGAGTGCAGGAAGCAGTCGTTACAGAAGTATCATCTCTGTCCTGTCTCAGAGTGCAGGAAGCAGTCGTTACAGAAGTATCATCTCTGTCCTGTCTCAGAGTGCAGGAAGCAGTCGTTACATAAGTATCATCTCTGTCCTGTCTCAGAGTGCAGGAAGCAGTCGTTACAGAAGTATCATCTCTGTCCTGTCTCAGAGTGCAGGAAGCAGTCGTTACAGAAGTATCATCTCTGTCCTGTCTCAGAGTGCAGGAAGCAGTCGTTACAGAAGTATCATCTCTGTCCTGTCTCAGAGTGCAGGAAGCAGTCGTTACAGAAGTATCATCTCTGTCCTGTCTCAGAGTGCAGGAAGCAGTCGTTACAGAAGTATCATCTCTGTCCTGTCTCAGAGTGCAGGAAGCAGTTGTTACAGCAGTACCAGAAGAGTGAGGACACCAGGCTGCTGTGTCCAGATTGCCCCCAGCCCTCCATGGTCAAGAACAGCCGCTCGCTGGAGCACTGTGCTCGCAAGTGCAGCAAGAACAAGAAAACCTTCACCTGCAGGTGCATCTCACACAAACAAAAAAGATGGTCATAGAGACATATGCATGCAAAATTCACAACTGTTTCACACATGTTTCTCTCTCACTCACTCACTCACTCTCTCACTCACTCACTCACTCACTCACTCACTGTTTCTCCATCTTTTTCTCTCTCCAGTGACCTACATTTCCCTTTTTCCCCCTCCTCCCTTCATACAGCCTTCATATTTCTTATCACCCAGTGCTCATCTCTCAACTACTTCCTGTCTGTTCTTACAGGGCATTCTACTTTGACCATCAAAACAGGAAATGCCACTTGCTTCCCTTTGACCGCTTCATGGACAGTGCTCACAGGGAACATAGGGTGAACTTTGACCTTTATGAGAAAAAAGGTAAATATAACTGTTGACTTTAGCTCAAACATGACATTTTAGCCTTACACTGTCGCTTTTCCCCCTCCAAAGCCTCGTAAAATGTTGTCTTGGAAAAAACGCTGGATAACCGTTAATGTTGACTTCGCGAGATCTGCCTCAAACATGGCATTATACACTCTCTCTCTTTTCTCCGAAACGTTCTGAAATGTCAGTGGAAAGTTTATAGACGTTTATAGCAATGCAGATATGTTGTTTGTTTAGAGTGATGGTTCTTGTGGTGTGACGGATCCTTCGAGCTTGACTTTCTAAGGTTTAAGAGCTCTCGATGTCTGTTGACACAACAACTGCCTTCCCGCTCTAGTTATGTAACTCCAGTGGCCAGAGATGTGCACACAAACATGCGGTGAACCAACCAGAGCATAAACAACATGGCCGCTGTTTACAGTTTGGACCCAAGGGATTGTTTAAGCTGTGGAGTCTCGCGCTTGAGAATTGACGAAACGCCCCAAAGTGACATTTAATTAACTTTAGGGAGCTATATCTTCCATGCAAATAATGACAGTGTTTTGCTAACTCTGACATGAATGTTTGTGTCTCTGTCTTTCTCTCTCGTCTTGGCATTTTTAGATTATGTGAGGGAGTGTATCATCGGTTCCGGGGTGAACTACAAAGGCAGGAGGGCGGTAACCAAGGCCAAGATTCCCTGTCAGTCATGGACTGAATCCTTCCCTCACGAACACACGTAATTGTCTCTATTTTACCGAATTTTTAAATGTTATTTTTCTGTGGGATATGCAGATTTGTCAGTCTGTGGTATTTCTAAGGCTTTGTTAGAGTGTTGGGCCTTGTAGGCTAAAGTAGGATTGTTGGGTGACATACTCTGATGGTTAATGAGTTGAGCTCCTTCTGTGTAAAACTCTTTGAGACAGAATGTCTCCCCCTCTTCTCACATCAGTGAATGGAAGAGACAAACACTTATACATCACTTAAACACTGTAGCGTTATGACACACACACACACACACACACACACACACACACACACACACACACACACACACACACACACACACACACACACACCCACATCCAACCCCCCCTAGACCTATCCCGTCTTACATCGCTCTAGTTAAACAAAAAACTAACTGTCAGAGAGGGAGGGAGGGTTGGCAGAAAGGAAAGAGGAAAGGTCATCAAGTACAGTAGGTACAGCAGGAAAAGCTCTCAGGTTAAGATAAGCGAGACCAGTGAATATCTAATGATGGTTTGGAGCCAGGTTCTTGTTAGCACTGCTCGTTGGCCACAAGACATTTTAACCACAATGTTTGGGGTCGGAGAGGAAGGAGAGAGGAGATAATGGAGATGAAATTAAAGAAGAGTGGAGAGAGAAAGAGGGAGGGAGGGAGTGAATGAAAGAGAGAAAGCAGGCAGGGAAAGAGGGGGAGATAGAGAAACAGATGGATAGAGAGAGAAAAAGAAAGAAACATAAGGAAGGAGAGAGAGTGAAGGGAGAGAGAGTGTAGAGAAAGAGAGTGTAAAGATAGTGTAGAGAGAGAGTGTAGAGAGAGAAGAGAGAGAGTAAAGAGAGTGCAGAGAGAGTAGAGATGTATAGACAGAGGTAATGTGCTCTCCAGCTGAGCTCACTAAGCCACAGACATGAGAAAAATGCAAGCCTCCGACCCAGATGAAAATACAGGGCCCACTCTCACCTCCCCCAGGACACCTTGACTCTCCCCCTCCGCCCCCTCCTCCCCTCCCCCTTGATCAGCTGCCGGATTATTCATGCAAACTGTCTGACTGATTGAATGAATCACATATGCACAGACAGACAGAGAGATGGATATGCACACAGACCCCAGCACAAATGGACAGATGTACAGACCTCTAAATATTCCTGCGTTTGATATACAGCCTAGTTCAGCGACCTTTTCTGGCGAGTAACTGAATGCATCGTAGCACCCTCCAGTTGAACAACAACACAAGTTTGTTCCCCTCTCCTTAAGGGGTGAGAGTTGCAGCTGGTTAGCGTGAGACTGTCCCGGTGTGTGAGAATAACACATAATGAAGCATGCATCATTTGGGTTTCATGTACCTATTATTGGAATGCTTGATCACTGATTGCAGGTGTGACTTTTCAGGGCTTACATCTGCTGTCTGATGTTAGGACTTGGATTGTAATATCACTAAAGGAGTGTTTTGAAGTTGGTATAGTAGCTTGTTAGGTAAAGTTTGTGTAGTCAGTTGTATTAAAGTGTATTTGGAGGTTGCTCTATTGCAGGGTACTCAAGTCTTACCCTACGAGGTCCAGAGCCTGCTGCTTTTCTCTTCTACATGATCATTAATTGCACACACCTGGTGTCCCAGGTATAAATCAGTCGCTGATTAGAGGGGAATCACACACCTGGTATGTCAGGTATAAATCAGTCCCTGATTAGAGGGGAATCACACACCTGGTGTCCCAGGTATAAATCAGTCGCGGATTAGAGGGAAATCACACACCTGGTGTCCCAGGTATAAATCAGTCGCTGATTAGAGGGAAATCACACACCTGGTATGTCAGGTATAAATCAGTCCCTGATTAGAGGGGAATCACACACCTGGTGTGTCAGGTATAAATCAGTCCCTGATTAGAGGGGAATCACACACCTGGTATGTCAGGTATAAATCAGTCCCTGATTAGAGGGAAATCACACACCTGGTATGTCAGGTATAAATCAGTCCCTGATTAGAGGAGAATCACACACCTGGTGTGTCAGGTATAAATCAGTCCCTGATTAGAGGAGAATCACACACCTGGTGTCCCAGGTATAAATCAGTCCCTGATTAGAGGAGAATCACACACCTGGTGTCCCAGGTATAATTCAGTCCCTGATTAGAGGGGAACAATGGAAAAAAGAGGTCCAGAGTTGAGTTTGAGGGCTGTTTTTATCTGGTTCCAGAGTTCTTCATTGTAACATTTTGAACTTGTTGTATCATTTCCCGCTGGATCATAATGCTGTCATTTCAGCATGCAGTTTTCCAGTTTCCAGTTTACTGGGGCTAAATCTAAAGACAAGCTGGTGTGTTTATCCTTGTCCAGAGAAAGATATGGGGAGAGAGAGACACACACACACACAGAAAGAGAGAGAGAGAGAGATACACACACACACACACACAGAGAAAAAGACACATGAGAGACCCAGAGAGAGACAAAGAGAGGGAGACACAGTGAGTGAGACACAGAGAGAGACACACAGTGAGAGAGATGTAGCGAGACAGTGAGAGAGACACAGTGAGAGAGACACAGTGATGGATGTGGAGAAAAAGAGGGAGAGGTCCAAATAGAGAGCCAGACCTATGTGCATAGTGTCTGCCTGCAACACCATAGGGACCCCTCCTCGACAAGGAGATGAATAGTTGGCTAACATCTGTTAGCCCAACATCATTACTTTCTTTCCTCCTCTATACTGTATATACAGACAGACAGGCAGGCAGTACATCTTCTTACTGGCTCCACTCTCTCCTCATGTGGAGATGGGGGTGCAGCTCACCAGATAAAGTGAAATCCTGTATTTTTTTTAATGACATTCTGATAGACTTTTATGACGTTAAAGGAACGTGTTGATATGTTAATAAGTAGGACTCAGCTCATTATGTTTTTTGGGCTGTTGGCAGGCAGTCGGTCAGGTCCAAGTTGAAGTCTGGCCCTGTCCAAAATAAGTTCCTAGATCCTTGGAACTACATGTGGATGCAACTTAATTGTATAGGTGCAAGTAATATGGTCAGATCTACACTAGTGTCTAGGGGACTTATGGGCTTGTGGTTGTCTCTGGACTGGGCATTAGACTACCACGTGGATGGAAGGGTTTTGGTTCATAGCAGACTGGACTCCCACTATGTCACTGAAGACTCTCTCGTGGTCTAAGTTAGATCTCTGCGTTTCCTCTGGCAATGGGATGAGTGATGTTGTGCATTAGTGGAGTTCTATGGAGGTCGGAGGGCACAGGGGGGAGTGCCGAGCCGGCTCTCCCCCAAGAAAGGGCCCTGGCTTTGGGGTTGAGGGCTGAGCCGAGCTGCTGATAGGAAGGCGTTGGGGTTGAGGGCTGAGCCGAGCTGCTGATAGGAAGGGGTTGGGGTTGAGGGCTGATCCGAGCTGCTGATAGGAAGGCCTTGGGGTTGAGGGCTGAGCCGAGCTGCTGATAGGAAGGCGTTGGGGTTGAGAGCTGAGCCGAGCTGCTGATAGGAAGGCGTTGGGATTGAGGGCTGAGCCGAGCTGCTGATAGGAAGGCGTTGGGGTTGAGGGCTGAGCCGAGCTGCTGATAGGAAGGCCTTGGGGTTGAGGGCTGAGCCGAGCTGCTGATAGGAAGGGGTTGGGGTTGAGGGCTGAGCCGAGCTGCTGATAGGAAGGCGTTGGAATTGAGGGCTGAGCCGAGCTGCTGATAGGAAGGCGTTGGGGTTGAGGGCTGAGCCGAGCTGCTGATAGGAAGGCGTTGGGGTTGAGGGCTGAGCCGAGCTGCTGATAGGAAGGCGTTGGGGTTGAGGGCTGAGCCGAGCTGGTTTTCTTTATCTTCATTTTTTTATTCTCCATCTCTCTTTCCATGTCTCAGCATCTCTTCTGTTGTTCTCTTTCCATGTCTCAGCATATCTTCTGTTGTTCTCTTTCCATGTCTCAACATCTCTTCTGATGTTCTCTTTCCATGTCTCAGCATCTCTTCTGTTGTTCTCTTTCCATGTCTCAGCATCTCTTCTGTTGTTCTCTTTCCATGTCTCAGCATCTCTTCTGTTGTTCTCTTTCCATGTCTCAGCATCTCTTCTGTTGTTCTCTTTCCATGTCTCAGCATCTCTTCTGTTGCTCTCCTTCATGTCTCCAGCATCTCTTCTGTTGATCTCCTTCCATGTATCCAGCATCTCTTCTGTTGCTCTCCTTCCATGTCTCCAGCATCTCTTCTGATGCTCTCTTTCCATGTCTCAGCATCTTTTCTGTTGCTCTCTTTCCATGTCTCAGCATCTCTTCTGTTGCTCTCTTTCCATGTCTCCAGCATCTCTTCTGTTGCTCTCTTTCCATGTCTCAGCATCTCTTCTGTTGCTCTCTTTCCATGTCTCAGCATCTCTTCTGTTGCTCTCTTTCCATGTCTCAGCATCTCTTCTGTTGCTCTCTTTCCATGTCTCAGCATCTCTTCTGTTGCTCTCTTTCCATGTCTCAGCATCTCTTCTGTTGCTCTCTTTCCATGTCTCAGCATCTCTTCTGTTGCTCTCTTTCCATGTCTCAGCATCTCTTCTGTTGCTCTCTTTCCATGTCTCAGCATCTCTTCTGTTGCTCTCTTTCCATGTCTCAGCATCTCTTCTGTTGCTCTCTTTCCATGTCTCAGCATCTCTTCTGTTGCTCTCTTTCCATGTCTCAGCATCTCTTCTGTTGCTCTCTTTCCATGTCTCAGCATCTCTTCTGTTGCTCTCTTTCCATGTCTCAGCATCTCTTCTGTTGCTCTCTTTCCATGTCTCAGCATCTCTTCTGTTGCTCCCTTTCCATGTCTCAGCATCTCTTCTGTTGCTCTCTTTCCATGTCTCAGCATCTCTTCTGTTGCTCTCTTTCCATGTCTCAGCATCTCTTCTGTTGTTCTCTTTCCATGTCTCAGCATCTCTTCTGTTGTTCTCTTTCCATGTCTCAGCATCTCTTCTGTTGCTCTCTTTCCATGTCTCAGCATCTCTTCTGTTGCTCTCTTTCCATGTCTCAGCATCTCTTCTGTTGCTCTCTTTCCATGTCTCAGCATCTCTTCTGTTGTTCTCTTTCCATGTCTCAGCATCTCTTCTGTTACTCTCTTTCCATGTCTCAGCATCTCTTCTGTTGCTCTCTTTCCATGTCTCAGCATCTCTTCTGTTGTTCTCTTTCCATGTCTCAGCATCTCTTCTGTTGCTCTCTTTCCATGTCTCAGCATCTCTTCTGTTGTTCTCTTTCCATGTCTCAGCATCTCTTCTGTTGTTCTCTTTCCATGTCTCAGCATCTCTTCTGTTGTTCTCTTTCCATGTCTCAGCATCTCTTCTGTTGCTCTCTTTCCATGTCTCAGCATCTCTTCTGTTGTTCTCTTTCCATGTCTCAGCATCTCTTCTGTTGTTCTCTTTCCATGTCTCAGCATCTCTTCTGTTGTTCTCTTTCCATGTCTCAGCATCTCTTCTGTTGTTCTCTTTCCATGTCTCAGCATCTCTTCTGTTGTTCTCTTTCCATGTCTCAGCATCTCTTCTGTTGTTCTCTTTCCATGTCTCAGCATCTCTTCTGTTGTTCTCTTTCCATGTCTCAGCATCTCTTTTTTTGTATTTTTATTTCTCCATCATCAAATCAAATCAAATGTATTTATATAGCCCTTCGTACATCAGCTGATATCTCAAAGTGCTGGACAGAAACCCAGCCTAAAACCCCAAACAGCAAGCAATGCAGGTGTTGAAGCACGTTGGCTAGGAAAAACTCCCTAGAAAGGCCAAAACCTAGGAAGAAACCTAGAGAGGAACCAGGCTATGAGGGGTGGCCAGTTCTCTTCTGGCTGTGCCGAGTGGAGATTATAACAGAACATGGCCAAGATGTTCAAATGTTCATAAATGACCAGCATGGTCAAATAATAGGTCTGGGACAGGTAGCACATCCAGTGAACAGGTCAGGATTCCATAGCCGCAGGCAGAACAGTTGATACTGGAGCAGCAGCACGGCCAGGTGGACTGGGGACAGCAAGGAGTCATCATGCCAGGTATTCCTGAGGCATGGTCCTGGGGCTCAGGTCCTCCGAGAGAGAGAAAGAGAGAATTAGAGAGAGCATACTTAAATTCACACAGGACACCGGATAAGACAGGAGAAGTACTCCAGATATAACAAACTGACCCTAGCCCCCGACACATAAACTACTGCAGCATAAATAATGGAGGCTGAGACAGGAGGGGTCAGGAGACACTGTGGCCCCATCCAATGATACCGCCAGACAGGGCCAAACAGGAAGGATATAACACCACCCACTTTGCCAAAGCACAGCCCCCACACCACTAGAGGGATATCTTTAACCACCAACTTACCATCCTGAGACAATGCCGAATATAGCCTCATCTGTTTCATTCTCTTTCTTTCCCTCCATTATCCATCTGTTTCTCTATATTTTTTTCTCTCTTTCTCCCTCTCTCTCTCGCTCTCTCTCTCTCTCTCCTTTCCCCTCTCTCTCAGTTGGTGGGAAGGCAGGGGCTGTGGTAGGGCTGAATACGGAGGTTTTTAAAAGCCAGCTTTTCAGAAGATGAATATTACAGTGTCCATTTATCTGGCATGGCCCCATTGTTACAGGCTATATGCTTCACATGGTGATTTTACTCCCAAAAGGTGTGTGTGTGTGTCCATGTGTGTCTCCCCTGACCCTTCCGCTGAACTAATGTACACTGCTCAAAAAAAGAAAGGGAACACTTAAACAACACAATGTAACTCCAAGTCAATCACACTTCTGTGAAATCAAACTGTCCACTTAGGAAGCAACACTGATTGACAATACATTTCACATGCTGTTGTGAAAATGGAATAGACAACAGGTGGAAATTATAGGCAATTAGCAGGACACCCCCAATAAAGGAGTGGTTCTGCAGGTGATAATCACAGACCACTTCTCAGTTCCTATGCTTCCTGGCTGATGTTTTGGTCACTTTTGAATGCTGGCGGTGCTTTCACTCTAGTAGTAGCATGAGACGGAGTCTACAACCCACACAAGTGGCTCAGGTAGTGCAGCTCATCCAGGATGGCACATCAATGCGAGCTGTGGCAAGAAGGTTTGCTGTGTCTGTCAGCGTAGTGTCCAGAGCATGGAGGCGCTACCAGGAGACAGGCCAGTACATCAGGAGACGTGGAGGAGGCCGTAGGAGGGCAACATCCCAGCAGCAGGACCTCTACCTCCGCCTTTGTGCAAGGAGGAGCAGGATGAGCACTGCCAGAGCCCTGCAAAATGACCTCCAGCAGGCCACAAATGTGCATGTGAAACAGACTCCATGAGGGTGGTATGAGGGCCCGACGTCCACATGTGGGGGTTGTGCTTACAGCCCAACACTGTGCAAGACATTTGGCATTTGCCAGAGAACACCAAGATTGGCAAATTCGCCACTGGCGCCCTGTGCTCTTCACAGAGGAAAGCAGGTTCACACTGAGCACATGTGACAGACGTGACAGTCTGGAGACGCCGTGGAGAACGTACTGCTGCCTGCAACATCCTCAAGCATGACCGGTTTGGCGGTGGGTCAGTCATGGTGTGGGGTGGCATTTCTTTGGGGGGCCGCACAGCCCTCCATGTGCTCGCCAGAGGTAGCCTGACTGCCATTAGGTACCGAGATGAGATCCTCAGACCCCTTGTGAGACCATATGCTGGTGCGGTTGGCCCTGGGTTCCTCCTAATGCAAGACAATGCTAGACCTCATGTGGCTGGAGTGTGTCAACAGTTCCTGCAAGAGGAAGGCATTGATGCTATGGACTGGCCCGCCCGTTCCCCAGACCTGAATCCAATTGAGCACATCTGGGACATCATGTCTCGCTCCATCCACCAACACCACGTTGCACCACAGACTGTCCAGGAGTTGGCGGATGCTTTAGTCCAGCTCTGGGAGGAGATCCCTCGGGAGACCATCCGCCGCCTCATCAGGAGCATGCCCAGGCATTGTAGGGAGGTCATACAGGCACGTGGAGGCCACACACACTACTGAGCCTCATTTTGACTTGTTTTAAGGACATTACATCAAAGTTGGATCAGCCTGTAGTGTGGTTTTCCACTTTAATTTTGAGTGTGACTCCAAATCCAGACCTCCATGGGTTGATACATTTGATTTCCATTGATAATTTTTGTGTGATTTTGTTGTCAGCACATTCAACTATGTAAAGAAAAAAGTATTTAACAAGAATATTTCATCCATTCAGATCTAGGATGTGTTAGTTTAGTGTTCCCTTTATTTTTGTTGAGCAGTGTACAATGCAGAAGAAATAGATTATGTTTCAATTTGCGAAGTTGGCGAAAACAAGAAATGCTTGAGCTGCTGTTTCTGATTCATAGTTGTGTGGTGAAATCCATGTTGTGAGACTGTGCATGTGTAGCAGTAACTGGCTGATTTACAGGTCAGACTGGAAGCATTTACTGGTAGATTAGCCTGAGGGCATGGAAAGAATGTAAAGGGAGGATGTACTAGAAGATAATATTTTCCATTTTCTATCCATTTTTATTACACTTTGTCTATATTACTATGGTCCAAGATAATGTAGCAATGTAGCTAAGTTAGCATGTTGCGACTCTACCAACTGTCTTTGTTTTTGGCTCAGTTTTTAGCGTGCTAGCCTTCGGAGCTAAGGGCTCCCAATTCACGTCAATATCTAAGAGAAACTACAGAAATCCCATCTTAAACAAAATGAAGTTCTACAACTTTGAGTCCTAAAACAGAAACTCGTGCTTGTCACACACATTTGGTCATTCCCACTTTATGCTTAGTAGTGTTTTTCTCCACACTTTCCCACAGCTTCCAGCCGGCGAGACTAGGCAAGAAGGACCTGAACGGGAACTTCTGCCGTAACCCCAAGAACGAGAGCAGTGGACCCTGGTGTTTCACTACAGACCCAGAGGTCAGGCACCAAGAGTGTGGCCTGCCTCAGTGCTCCCAAGGTAACACCTCAACCAGAAGAGTCCAATTACACGTTGGGGCCAGTTTCCCAGACACAGGTTAAGCCTAGTGCTGGATTTAAGAGCACTTTCAATTGAGATTATCTTTAGTCTAGGACTAGGCTTAATCTGTGCTTGGAAAAATGGCCCTTTGGTTTGCCCAACATAGACATCTTTAAAATGTCAATGATATGTCATTTACTGGAGTGAAGCTGATTTGTTGTCGAAAAGCAGCCATGTTTTTGGAAGGTTTTTTTCAACTGTACTCTGCCTTCTAATAGTGTACCACTACAGTCTGATAACAACCCTCTGTTATCCCGATAACAACCTAGAAAAACATATCTTGTGCTCTTGTAGCCGAACAAGAATGTTGTTTTTGACGCACCAGGGAATACCAATTCACTACCGTGTCAAGAAATGTTTAGTATGCTAGTATCTTAGTTCTCATTGAATATTGTACAAAGAGAGATAAGCATGGTGCTAACATTATTAAAGTGATCAACTTAACAATAAGATAAGTCAGACTGTTATTTAGTCATCTTTAATCGTGTTTCCCTTTATAATATAGTGTCAAAATATGTTCTATGCCATTGTGGGAAGGTTGTGCTAATGTTGTTTTTGCGTTTGCAGTGGAGTGTATGAGGTGTAACGGGGAAGACTACAAAGGGCCGATGGATCACACAGAGAGTGGGAAGGAGTGTCAGAGATGGGATTCATCCAAGCCCCACAGACACCCCTACCAACCTAAAAAGTGAGTAAGGAAACCCATAGCCTTATGTAATTATAGCACAGTAAGTTATGGCTAACATTACTTACTTTTAAATGAATTACTCCTTTTTATTACTTCAAAGTAAATTGTTTGTGATCTTTGGATTAGCCCACTGCTGTTAGTTAGTCAACCTTCTGTATGCAGTGAATGTGGTGAAGGTCTGTGGATGAATGTATACTCAGACCAACCGCACTGCAGTCCCTCATCAAGTTCTACACACACCCTACACAGCTGCACAAACGCTCCCTCTATCTTAATACACGGGTGATGAACCCATGTAGCATAACTCTCTCTGTCTCTGTCTCTTTCATATTTTTTCCCGTCTTTCTTCACAGGTACCCTGATAAAGGGCTGAATGACAACTACTGTCGGAATCCGGACAACCGTTTGCGTCCGTGGTGTTACACCATGGACCCACAAACACCCTGGGAGTACTGCAACATCAGTGTGTGTGGTGAGTGTGTGCACTTTCTACTGTCTTCCTCTTTATCCCAAATAGTGAAAACTGTCTAATGATACTGGTATAGCATACCAACGCTTAGAGTGTGGAAGGACAGACATGTTAGATAATCAGTCTGGTTTTGTGGTCTCAGCATATTGTTCTGTTGTGTTGTGTTCTGTTGGGTTGTAATTGTGTTGTGTTGGGTCAAGGTGGAGCAGGAAGCACTCACATAGTAAAGAAGAATAGTGGATGGTACACATTTTCCTACACACACACACACACACCTCGTCCGGATCCTCATTAATGCGATGTCACAGCTCCCTCTATGAGAGAGGGGCCCCCTGTCCCTCCCAATACTTCACCATTCTCTCACACACATTCCCTATTCCCTTTCAATAAACTACAGTGAAGGAAAAAAGTATTTGATCCCCTGCTGATTTTGTACGTTTACTCACTGACAAAGAAATGATCAGTCTATAATTTTAATGGTAGGTTTATTTGAACAGTGAGAAACAAAAATCCAGAAAAACACAAGTCAAAAATGTTATAAATTGATTTGCATTTTAATGAGGGAAATAAGTATTTGACCCCCTCTGCAAAACATGACTTAGTACTTGGTGGCAAAACCCTTGTTGGCAATCAAAGAGGTCAGATGTTTCTTGTAGTTGTCCACCAGGTTTGCACACATCTCAGGAGGGATTTTGTCCCACTCCTCCAAGTCATTAAGGTTTCGAGGCTGACGTTTGGTGACTCGAACCTTCAGTTCCCTCCACAGATTTTCTATGGGATTAAGGTCTGGAGACTGACTAGGCCACTCCAGGACCTTAATGTGCTTTTTCTTGAGCCACTCCGTTGTTGCCTTGGCCGTGTGTTTTGGGTCATTGTCATGCTGGAATACCCATTCCACGACCCATTTTCAATGCCCTGGCTGAGGGAAGGAGGTTCTCACCCAAGATTTGACGGCACATGGCCCCGTCCATCGTCCCTTTGATGCGGTGAAGTTGTCCTGTCCCCTTAGCAGAAAAACACCCCCAAAGCATAATGTTTCGACCTCCATGTTTGATGGTGGAGATGGTGTTGGGGCGTCAGTGTAGTCTAGTGGTTAGAGCATTGGACTAGTAACCGAAAGGTTGCAAGTTCGAATCCCCGAGCTGACAAGGTACAAATCTGTCGTTCTGCCCCTGAACAGGCAGTTAACCCACTAGGCCATCATTGAAAATAAGAATTTGTTCTTAACTGACTTGCCTAGTAAAATAAAGGTAAAATAAAAATAAAATAAATAAAAGTGTTCTTGGGGTCATAGGCAGCATTCCTCCTCCTCCAAACACGGCGAGTTGAGTTGATGCCAAAGAGCTACATTTTGGTCTCATCTGACCACAACACTTTCACCCAGTTGTCCTCTGAATCATTCAGATGTTCATTGGCAAATTTCAGACGGGCATGTATATGTGCTTTCTTGAGCAGGGGGGCCTTGCGGGCACTGCAGGATTTCCCTCCTTCACGGCGTAGTGTGTTACCAATTGTTTTCTTGGTGACTATGGTCCCAGCTGCCTTGAGATCATTGACAAGATCCTCCCATGTAGTTCTGGGCTGATTCCTTACCGTTCTCATGATCATTGCAACTCCACGAGGTTGCATGGAGCCCCAGGCCGAGGGAGATTGACAGTTCTTTTGTGTTTCTTCCATTTGCGAATAATCGCACCAACTGTTGTCTTGTAGCCCATTCCAGCCTACAATCTTGTCCCTGACATCCTTGGAGAGCTCTTTGGTCTTGGCCATGGTGGAGAGTTTGGAATCTGATTGATTGATTGCTTCTGTGGACAGGTGTCTTTTATACAGGTAACAAACTGAGATTAGGAGCACTCCCTTTAAGAGTGCGCTCCTAATCTCAGCTCGTTACCTGTATAAAAGACACCTGGGAGCCAGAAATCATTCTGATTGAGAAGGGGTCAAATACTTATTTCCCTCATTAAAATACAAATCAATTTCTAACATTTTTTACATGCGTTTTCTGGATTTTCTTGTTGTTATTCTGTCTCTCACTGTTCAAATAAACCTACCATTAAAATGATAGACTGATCATATCTTTGTCAGTGGGCAAACGTACAAAATCAGCAGGGGATCAAATACTTTTTTCCCTCACTGTATATATGCCCATACAACTTCACTAAACAAACCATAATCTCCCCATTTAGTCCTTGGAATAGAATACGAGACTCCCACAGAATTCAATAGAACTCTTCAATATTTCGATGTATTTATCTGTATGGGGATTCTACTGTGATCAGAGGGGAAGAGAGTGGACCACACTGAGTCTGTAGAGGGGCTTTCTAACTTTATTTAACCAGGAAAGAGGTTAGCCTTGAGGTTAGAAACCTCTTTTGCGAGGGCAACCACTGTGATTGAAGTGGTGGTTTTAGGGAGGTCCGAGTTGTGGTTTTGAGAGTGCCAACGTTTTTTTTGGTAGAGGGGCCACAATGGTGGTTTGGGGGGATAACGAGATACGTATAGGAGCCTTCCAAAGGAGACAGGGAGAGGCTTTGTTTGGGATATTTAGTGTTTCATGTGTCTCTAAGCTGAAAGCTATTTACCTCAGAGTGAGGACAAGTGGGCTGTATTTGTCAACTGCAGGGGAGGGAGAGTTTGAAGGTTTAAAACTTCCACTTCAAATTTTTACTAAGGCTGGGTTTACACAGGCAGCTTAATTCTGATCCTTTTCCACTAATTGGTGTTTTCACCAGTCAGATCAGCTCCTTTTGCCAATAATTGGGCAAAAGATCACAATTGGGTTGCTTGTGTAAACTCATCCTTAGTCATGCATTGATGTCAATGGAAGACTAACTAGAAATGTCACTTTAAGTGGAAATTATGATTCACCCTTATGAAATATATTAACTGTAGGGGGGTAGCCAAAATGGCTCAATAGCTACTGACACAGATAGTTCCAATAGATTGGAAGGCACTGGGAGTAATGTTCATCATCGTTATCAATAGAACACACAGGCGCCACAGTTGTAACACCATGGATGCTGAAACCATAACAGATTGTCAGAAGTGTTGTAGAAAGCAAGGTCCACTGAAACCCTGGCACTACAACTGAGGACTTGACTAGATGGGGGGGATTAGAGGGCGTGCTAGTGTGTTAGGGGGTTGGCTGTTTGTGTGTGTGCCTGCATACTTGCATGTGCGTGACATGACATCCTCTGTGTGTGTGTGTGTGTGTGTGTGTGTGTGTGTGTGTGTGTGTGTGTGTGTGTGTGTGTGTGTGTGTGTGTGTGTGTGTGTGTGTGTGTGTGATGAGAAAGAGGATAGAAACCACTTTTAGACAGTTTGATATTCTTCATCCAAAGGGATGTTCAACACTGACCTTGAGCCCACGGCTCCGCCCGGCTGAGGGCCGTGATTTACAACTGGGGAGTAAAAAATCATTTGTCCAGATGGATTCTGCGCTGCCTAACCTGTAGATAACAAAGGTGACCCGACGTTAGATGCCGGCATGCATTACATCAAGCCAAAAGAACATCCTCCTTCTGTCCTCCTCTCCAAACATTCCCTTCCTTTTTTTCTGTTCGCGGCTCATTTCTCAAACAGTATAGAAGCACAAATCCCACAAATCCGGAGGGGTTGCAGAAATTCCGACAAATCCGTCCCTGTACACTGTAACATGAAAAAGTTCAGAGATTTTTTTAGATGGTTTTTTGGAGGCCAGAGGGCCAGGAAGCCTTGTTAAGCAGGCTGGATGCAGGGTTGTTTGGCTTGGCGGTGAGTACCACATCCATCAGCCCTTCGTTATAGTAACCCACCCTTACAGTCACACATGTAAGAGGCCAAGCTACCCAAGCAATAAGAATCTAGCTAGGCTCAACTCACACATGCATGTTCCTCCTGCCAAAACCTGGTATGGTACACTGTACACCATGAATGAGGCCAGTACAGTATAGGATAGAGGGGATTCGCAGATGCTAGATAGTAGATATTCCCTTTTTGTAGCCTTTTGTAGAGCTTTGAGAGCTATGTTTGAAAAGTACTTAAGTATTTTAGTACTTAACGGATAAAGATATTAGATACCCAAATTAAACCTGTCTAAACTCTCCCAAAAATCTGTTGGATATCAGAAACTCAGATTGTCAGATATTCTTAATCTGTTTTTATAACCACTTTGTCCTGACACTCAGATATGTGATACCCAATACCCTATAACCTACCCTGGCTGTCCAGTCTGTTTGTGCAATTAGACTAGTACTCTATGTGTTCGTTTATTGAATGGCATGACAGAGATAGAAGAGTTGGCTACAGCCCATTCCCATTAGCCTCATAATGTCAGTCTGTGGTCTGTTGTAGTGTTGGTTTCGGTATGTCTCGTGGTGGGGCACCACTGTTTTGGATAAATAGACAGATTATAGACCATACAGTACGACAGATGTAGGCTGTTAATTTGATCACGCTTATTTTACTTATGTAAATCACAAACCTCTGCATTTTCCTGCACCGTGGAAAATGCAGAGGTTTGTGATTTACATAAGTTCAATGAAATCTTGCACACACAGTATATTAATAGTATTGCACTTTTCATCTAGCAAACGTTTACCCAGCTAATAGCCTAACCACCGATCAAGCAACATTATGGACTAAACAGGATTATTTTGCTTCGATAATGCTGGTCAAATTAAGATCCTACATCTGTATTGACTGTTTATGATCATTTGTCTCTAGGCTAAACATGACCCATTCTCTGAGATTCATCTTTCTTTTCCCTCTCTCCCTCTTTTCTTTATCCCTCCTTCCTGCCTCTCTCTGTCCCTCCTGCCTTCTCTGTCTGGTTTCTCTCTCTCTCCCTGCTGCCTTCTTTGTCTGGTTTCTCTCTCTCTCCCTGCTGCCTACTCTGTCTGGTTTCTCTCTCTCCCTCCTGTCTTCTCTGTCTGGTGTCTCTCTCTCCCTCCTGCCTCTCTGTCTGGTTTCTCCATCTCTCTCCCTCCTGTCTTCTCTGTCTGGATTCTCTCTCTCCCTCCTGTCTTCTCTGTTTGGTCTCTCTCTCCCTTCTGCCTCTCTGTCTGGTCTCTCTCTCTCCCTGCTGCCTCTCTGTCTGGTTTCTCTCTCTCCTGTCTTCTCTGTCTGGTTTCTCTCTCTCCCTCCTGTCTCCTCTGTCTGGTTTCTCTCTCTCGCTCCTGCCTTCTCTGTCTGGTTTCTCTCTCTCGCTCCTGCCTTCTCTGTCTGGTTTCTCTCTCTCCCTCCTGTATTCTCTGTCTGGTTTTTCCATCTCTCTCCCTCCTGTATTTTCTGTCTGGTTTCTATCTCTCCCTCATGTCTTATCTGTCTGGTTTCTCTCTCTCCCTTCTGCCTCCTCTGTCTGGTCTCTCTCTCTCTCTCCCTGCTGCCTTCTGTCTGGTCTCTCTCTCTCTCTCCCTCCTGTCTTCTATGTCTGATTTCTCCCTCTCCCTCCTGTCTTCTCTGTCTGGTTTCTCTCTCTCCCCCTGTCTTCTCTGTCTGGTTTCTATCTCTCCCTCCTGTCTTCTCTGTCTGGTTTCTATCTCTCTCTCCCTCCTGTCATCTCTGTCTGGTTTCTCGCTCTCTCTCCCTCCTGTCTTCTCTGTCTGGTTTCTCTCTCTCCCCCCTGTCTTCTCTGTCTGGTTTCTATCTCTCCCTCCTGTCTTCTCTGTCTGGTTTCTCTCTCTCTCTCTCCCTCCTGTCTTCTCTGTCTGGTTTCTCTCTCTCTCTGCTGCCTTCTCTGTCTGGTTTCTCTCTCTCCCTCCTGCCTTCTCTGTCTGGTTTCTCTCTCTCCCTCCTGCCTTCTCTGTCTGGTTTCTCTCTCTCCCTCCTGCCTTCTCTGTCTGGTTTCTCTCTCTCCCTCCTGCCTTCTCTGTCTGGTTTCTCTCTCTCCCTCCTGCCTTCTCTGTCTGGTTTCTCCATCTCTCCCTCCTGCCTTCTCTGTCTGGTTTCTCCATCTCTCCCTCCTGTCTTCTCTGTCTGGTTTCTCCATCTCTCCCTCCTGCCTTCTCTGTCTGGTTTCTCCATCTCTCCCCTTCTCTGTCTGGTTTCTCTCTCTCCCTCCTGCCTTCTCTGTCTGGTTTCTCTCTCTCCCTCCTGCCTTCTCTGTCTGGTTTCTCTCTCTCCCTCCTGCCTTCTCTGTCTGGTTTCTCCATCTCTCCCTCCTGCCTTCTCTGTCTGGTTTCTCCATCTCTCCCTCCTGTCTTCTCTGTCTGGTTTCTCCATCTCTCCCTCCTGCCTTCTCTGTCTGGTTTCTCCATCTCTCCCCTTCTCTGTCTGGTTTCTCTCTCCCCCTCCTGTCTTCTCTGTATGGTCTCTCTCTCTCCCTCCTGCCTTCTCTGTCTGGTTTCTCCCCTGTCAACCTCTTTACATTCTACATTCTTCTTTCTGTCTATCATCTTATCTATCGCTCATCTCTCATCCTAAATCCTCTTTCTCTCTCTCTCTCTTGTCCCTATACCCACCCCCCTCTCTCTGTTTTCATCCCTCTCAACTTCCTTCTTCTTCTCTCCCTCTTTGTCTCAGACCCAGGTAATGACTCTGATGTGGATGCTACATCGTCGTGTTTCAGGGAGCAGGGACAGAGTTACCACGGTACTGTGAGCGTCACCCCATCGGGCGTCACATGTCAACGCTGGGACTCCCAGTTCCCCCATAACCACACCTACAGCCCGCAGAACTACAAGTGCAAGTGAGTGATGTCATTCAATACCCACATGGGTTTTCTTTTGTGTCTGTCACTGGTACGAGAAATATAGGGAAACGGACACATACAGTCATATTATTACGTACAGTATGTCCACGTGGGAAGCAGCTATTTAACCGGTGTGTACGTATCTCTCTCTTACATCACAGAGACCTGAGAGAGAACTACTGTCGGAACCCAGATGGTGCAGAGATCCCATGGTGCTTCACTACAGATCCTAACCAGAGACTAGCCTTCTGCACCCATATACCCCGGTGTGAGACAGAGAACATCGACACAGAAGGTGAGACACAGTTTTGTTTTCCACATGCTCCTCCAACCCGGCACCGAAAGACTTTGATGGAAGGACTATTGTGTTGAGCATGCCAATTATTGATTCTACTGAGACACAACACCACACAGCAGACTGGCCCCATGCAATACATTAGATCCATCACCACTTTTATTCACTTAGTACACCCAGAATTACATGTTGTGTTAAGGTTCTCCCACAGTAAACAGACTGAATAGAGAGCAACATTTACATTAATAATAATATTGAATTTACAAAAATCCACATGCAGTATGTACACATTAATCAGCAAAAAATGTATATACATTTGAAGTCGGAAGTTTACATACATTTAAACTCAGTTTTTCACAATTCCTGACATTTCGTCCTTGTAAAATATCCCTGTCTTAGGTCAGTTAGGATCACCACTTTATTTTAAGAATGTGAAATGTCAGAAAAATAGGACAGAGATTGATTTACTTCAGCTTTTATTTCATTCATCACATTCCCAGTGGGTCAGAAGTTTACATACACTCAAGTAGTATTTGGTAGCATTGCCTTTAAATTGTTTAACTTGGGTTAAACGTTTCGGATAGCCTTCCACAAGCTTCCCACAATAAGTTGGGTGAATTTTGGCCCATTCCTCCTGACAGAGCTGGTGTAACTGAGTCAGGTTTGTAGGCCTCCTTGCTCGCACATGCTTTTTCAGTTCTGCCCACAAATTTTCTATAGGATTGAGGTCAGGGCTTTGTGATGGCCATTCCAATACCTTGACTTTGTTGTCCTTAAGCCATTTTGACACAGCTTTGGAAGTATTTTTGGGGTCATTGTCCATTTGGAAGACACATTTGCGACCAAGCTTTAACTTCCTGACTGATGTCTTGAGATGTTGCTTCAATATATCCACATAATTATCCTCCCTCATGATACCATCTATATTGTGAAGTGCACCAGTCTCTCCTGCAGCAAAGCACCACCACAACATGATGCTGCCACCCCCGTGCTTCATGGTTGGGATGGTGTTCTTCGGCTTGCAAGTCTCCCCCTTTTTCCTCTAAACATAACGATGGTGATTATGGCCAAACAGTTCTGTTTTGTTTCATCAGAACAGAGGACATTTCTCCAAAAAGTACGATCTTTGTCCCCATGTGCAGTTAGAAACCGTAGTCTGACTTTTTTATGGCGGTTTTGGAGCAGTGGCTTCTTCCTTGCCGAGCGGCCTTTCAGGTTATGTCGATAGGTACAAAAGGATCTATATCCACAGTAAAACGAGTCCTATGTTTCCTCCAGCATCTTCACAAGGTCCTTTGCTGTTGTTCTGGGATTGATTTGCACCTTTCGTACCAAAGTACCATCATCTCTAGGAGACAGAACGCGTCTCCTTCCTGAGTGGTATGACAGCTGCTTGGTCTCATGGTGTTTATACTTGCGCAACATTGTTTGTACAGATGAACGTGGTACATTCAGGCGTTTGGAAATTGCTCCCAAGGATCAACCAGACTTGAGGAGGTCTACATTTTGTTTCTGAGGTCTTGGCTGATTTCTTTTGATTTTCCATTATGTCAAGCAAAGAGGCACTGAGTTTGAAGGTAGGGCTTGAAATATATCCACAGGTACACCTCCAATTGACTCAAAATTAGCCTATCAGAAGCTTCTAAAGCCATGACACCATTTTCTGGAATTTTCCAAGCTGTTTAAAGGCACAGTCAACTTAGTGTATGTAAACCTCTGACCCACTGGAATTGTGATGCATTGAATTATAAGTGAAATAATCTGTCTGTAAACAATTGTTGGAAAAATTACTTGTGTCATGCACAAAGTAGATGTCCTAACCGACTTGCCAAAACTATAGTTTGTTAACAAGACATTTGTGGAGTGGTTGAAAAACGAGTTTTAATGACTCCAACCCTAGAAAACGTAAACTTCCGACTTCAACTGTATGTGCATGGTACGGATGTTTAAACAATATACTGTATGCTATGTGAATGACTAGATATGTGGTGTAATCGGATGTATGGCTGCTATGTACTGTGTTTGCAATTGACCTCTAAACTTCAGCTGCAATATATTGAGAAAGAGCTGTGGTCTTACTGAAACAGACGACTGGCATTCTTTTGGGCATGTTTTTTTAGTTTTTTTTGCCCTACAAATTCATTTTCCTCAAATTACAAGAAGAAACAACAAATGGTCAGACAGCAATTCAACGTTTGCTGGAATTCTCTCTCACTCATACATGTCTATGCTTTGCTTTTCAAAAGAGCTTTCTAGAGGAAAAGAGAATGCTTTGGTCACTACAGGTACCTCTGGTTCCGCTTAGTAACAGCCGATATGGGGGAGAAATCTTCCTGGCTCTTTTATTCCATTTGGGAACCACCAATTATAGATTGGCACAACATGTTAAATAAATCCAAACCACAAATCAAGCCCGTTTCAACGTGATTTTTTTAAAGATGGCATCAATATCAGAATGTTGTCTCGGTGGACCTACGCACACAAAAACATGTTGATTCAATGTACAATTGTAAGGCAACCAGCTGCAATAGGATTGTGAGTTTTGCTCAACAACATTTCTGTTGACCAAACTAACAATCCTAATGCAGCTGGTAGCCTAACAATTGTACGTTGAATCAACACGTTTTGTTCTACACTGTGGGTATAGCTGTGTGTGTGCATGCGTTTGTGTCTGTGGGAGAGAGCGAAAGAGACTGTAGATGGTTATCTCAATAAACCACATATAGGGTCGGTTTAAGACTACTCCGTGTTTTATTTTCTCCTTCTCTCGATCTCTGTCTGTCCCAGATTGTTATGGGGACAATGGAGGGAATTACACAGGCAATTTATCCAAGACCAGATCAGGAATTCCCTGCGGACTGTGGGCAAATCATAGCAACAGGTACAGTAAACCTCATACATTACACACACTTACCAGCCACACACAACTGGAACTTACCTCTCAATCCATATTCACATGAGAAAAAGTAAAACTATGGGTTCAAGCAATGTATGGGAAGGTTTCGTTGACATTTTTTCAAATTCTCTGGCTTTTTCGATTAACTGTTTATTGATGAGGTATTTCCCGTTGCTTAGAGAAAATCCCCTTTTAAATGAATAAATTTAAGCCGTGAAAACAAACAACGACAGGAAATCAGGGGCCCCACCCGGGTCAGTTCTGGGCCTGCTATTATTTTTCTAGCTGATAGAGAGGAAGCCTTACGGTGCTTCCAGAACTTCCAGAACAAGCCACCCTGGAGGGGCGCATAGTCTGCCCCTCTCTCCACATCCGTGTGCCCCCCATGCTAAAGTACCATAGCTAACGTTGGCCCTGGCTGTTAGAAATACTTCATTTAAAGGAATTTAAAAGCCAAAATGGCAGCGACAGATGGACATGTGCCAGAGCTGACCCGTGACCCCAGGAAGTGCTTCCTCGGCCCGGCAGATCAAAGCCAATCAGCTTCCCTCCAGGGCCCGCAGCCAGCGAGTCTGCCCCTCGCACAAGGTCAAAGGGTCGGCGCAGAAAAATGGCGTAAAGGTTACAGCTTGTTTAACATTGGCCGGGGAAGTTAAATTATCTTCACACTTATCTTCACACAAATCGGTTTCCCCCTCTCCTCACATTGTGTTTGTCTGAGGGTACCAGTCAATCCTGATCCAAGCCCTCCAACAAATTGATCACATCTAAAGATATTCCAATTATTTGAATGTATGAAACTGAAGGACTGGAATTGCTGTTTCAACAAGACTACCGAAGGCATCTGTTTAGGCTCGGTTTAGTCTATGTGCAGTGAAGTATACGACCAGATCGTGAGTCCACGTTTACAGTGTTTGGACTGTATCTTTGAGTTGAGTCTGTAGCTTCTTCCTTGTGATTGCTGGGATTGCATACTTTAATATTCCCCGGAGCACTCTTCACAAAACTGCTTTGCTTCCTTGTAAGGCCTCTGCATAGCTGGAACTCTGAGGATTCACTGCCCCAAAAGTAACAGCTGAGTCAAAGTTTCCAACCTGAATGCAGTTATGGCGTCAGACTTTTCCATGTGTATGTGTGCGTGTCTACATACCGTATATGTGTATCTACAGTATGTGTCTCTGTGTGTGTGCTTATGCATGTGTCCTCATATATGTTGTGTTTTCCAGTGGAGAATCCAGTGTGGGTCTGGAGAGGAACCTATGCAGGAATCCAGACCAGGATAAGCACGGTCCCTGGTGTCACACTACAGACCCCTCTATCCCATGGGACTACTGCAAGCTCAAACGCTGTAAGAATACAAAACACTGTCTTCATCCAATCTCTGTCTCATCCCCTATACACTCCTACATCTACCCTACCCTACCCTTCATCCAACCAACATCGACCCTACATCTACCCTCAAACGCTGTAAGAATACAAAACACAGTCTTCATCCAATCTCTGTATCATCCCCAATACACTCCTACATCGACCCTTCATCTACCCTACATCGACCCGACATGTCAAGTAATCAATAATGGAGATGGTTGAGTCAGCCATGCTCGTGTGGTGAGTAACATCGTCTTGTGTTTGCTCCCTGAGCTAGTGCCTAGGCTTTAGCTCAGACAGTTAAAATAGTAATGTCGTGCACAGGAGACCTGAGTTCCGACCAGTAGGTCTCATCAGCGGCCCAATCATCAGATGATGCTTCGTCTTCAGTTACTGAATGTAATTTAAGAAAAGTCCAGTGAAAAGTCTAGCCACACTCATAACTCTGTGTTGTTCAATCAATCTTATGGGACATCAACACAGCAATGATCTTAGTTCCATGAGTGTTACGTACGCCTCTAGGAAGAGGGAACGCAACACCCTGCTACAACTCAACTCTCCGTGGAGTGAAAGAGGTATGGGACTGTAGGTGCGAGTAAGGATGACAAAGGCAGAGATCGGTACCATTTACAGGGAATTTATTCCATCACACGGATATTTTTGGGAAAAGGGGCTGGACGGAACCAAAGCAAAGAAAGTAAATGTCAAAGCCCCCCTCTCCTACCTTATCTGCCTACCCACAACTTCCCTCTCCTACCTTACCTGCCTACCCACAACTTCCCTCTCCTACCTTACCTGCCTACCCACGACTTCCCTAACTAGCACCACCTGGTGCACTAAGCCAAATTACAGGGGGTGGTCCGCCCAGGTCTTACCTAGTGTGCATAGACCGAGTATATACACTACGGGTATATGTATGCCCTCGAGCCTCTTGCCTAAGCACTCTCAAGGTGCCTTCCCCTTCCCCCCTGGGAACAAAAACAATTTCAATAATCAAAACCGCTGCATCCTATTGGCACACACATACCTCAGAATCAGCAGCTACACAATACTTAACCAAACACTGAGCAACAACTAACACAGAATTTACCCATCAGCTCCCCAGCAACAATCAACACATGACATAATCAACACAGGACACAATCAACACAGGTCACAATCAACACAGGACACAATCAACACAGGACACAATCAACACAGGACACAATCAACACAGGACACAATCAACACAGGACACAATCAACACAGGACACAATCAACACAGGACACAATCAACACAGGACACAATCCTCTCCCTCAGCTCTATTCTCTCAGCAATCATCTCTCTTCTGAGCAAAAGAACACGGCCTTATATTGCTTCAGAAGGAGTCTGTATTTGAAGACTGCTGTTTCCTGCCGAGGGGGCGGGGTCAGCTCTCCAATTAGCAATGGGGGCCGACCAATCAGCTGCTTGGGGGAATTTCAGGAAGCCATCCTGAAACACACACATACATACAAATACACAAACCACAACACAGAAACTGGGGAACATAACAATGAGTAATACAGCTATCGCTTTGTTTGTGACGTTTCCGTTGACGTGACTATTGCACATTTGTAACACTACAATGAATTACATAGTCTAACGACTGAAATTTGCTGCAAAGCTTCACTTACTCACATCACTTGTTACAGTTATGTTATGGCTTAGTGCAGTGGTTTCACTTAGCTAGCTGGCACAGAATGGACACGCTCTAACTCTCAACAGATGTCGAATCTCATCCAGACCGCTTTTATTATTTGCAAAGCCATTCACTGATTCAGAGTTTAGTGATGTGTTTTTGTTGTACCCTATATCATCTTGGCGGACTGTAATCAGTTCACATTGATGGGGACCTTTTTCAAGTGGCCTCGCGGTTACATCTCTGTAATGTAAACATGTCGATCCGTGAAGTTTTTGGGAGCTTGACTGGAGGAAATGTATTTGCTGTGGGTTCAATTCAATATAGCCGCCCAACTGCAATGCAGATAGATGCAGAGATAATTTGAGCTAGGACTAAATGGTAGGAATAGTTTTGAAGAGGGGAGTTGAGGTTGCGTACTTTGTATGTTAATGTTGAGTGGGTTCATGTGAAATATGTCATGTCCTGTCTTTGTGAGGTCCGTGTGTTGAATTGTTGAATTGTTTTGTTTCAGGTGATAAGTCTCCGAACATCTCTGCCCACCCAAGAAGTGAGTGTCATATTAATGTAGCATTCTCTTGCTTACAATTCACCTTCTCTCTCTCTCTCGCTCTCTCTCTCTCTCTCTCTCTCTCTCTCTCTCTCTCTCTCTCTCTCTCTCTCTCTCTCTCTCTCTCTCTATTCCTAACTTTCTCTTATAGCTGTACAGTTTATTTATTACCAGGGTTCATGCTTGGCTGGATAACTGATCACTCCCGCTGCCGTTCAATGTAGTTGAACCTGGACCAAGTATACTCTCTTCTTTAGTAATAATAGAAAGTTAAAATATTTCCCCAGAGTCTAACCCAGATGAGTTGTCTTCTCTCTTACCCCAAGGCATCTCTCTCGTGTCTAAGACATCCTGCTTCATCCACAAGACCACCCGGATTGTTGGAGGGGCCCAGGTCCACAAGGCTAAGGATGGTAGCTGGGTTGTCAGCATCCAGAAAGGGTAAGAGCCCTCCTCTACACAGGAACACCACCGCTGAATGCACAGGAACACCCCTACTAAGTTCACAGGAACACCCCTACTAAGTTCACAGGAACACCCCTACTGAATTCACAGGAACACCCCAACTGAATGCACAGGAACACCACTACTGAATGCACAGGAACACCACTATTGAATGCACAGGAACATCACTACTGAATGCACAGGAACATCACTACTGAATGCACAGGAACACCACTACTGAATGCACAGGAACACCACTACGGAATGCGTGACTAACCTGGGTTTGAACCACTCTCTCTTGCGCAGGACAGTGTTAGCCAATAGAGCTAAAAGGCATTAGCTATGGGAGCTAACGTGTCTTAGGTTAGCCAGCTGAGCTGAAGTCTAGGCATTGAGGTCTCAGGCCAAGTGACTCATCACATAAGCATGGTACACCTAGTTTGAGTCTTCTGTCGGTTTGCAAGGCAAACAAGTGCTCCTGCTTTATCATTTTACGCTAAACACTTTCAGCAAAGTGCCATTTTGTTATTGCTCTGAAGATGAAGTCCTTAAAGTGTATTAGTTTTGGCAGCCCTATGTTTGTGCTAGAACACAGCTGTACATTCTTAGAAAATAGGGTTCCAAAAAGGTTCTAAAGCTGTCCCCGTAGGAGCACCCTTTTTGGTCCCAGGTACAACCCCTTTGGGTTCCATGTAGAACCCTCTGTGGAAAGGGTTCTGCATGTAACCCATAAAGATTCTACCCTGAACCAAAAGTGTTCTACCTGGAACCAAAAAGGGTTCTGCTTCTGAAGAACCCTTTTAGGTTTTAGATGGCACCTTTTTTTAAGAGTTTAGTGAACTTTGTTGTATGAAAGACTGAACATGCCCATGTGTTTTACGTGCTGAATCTGCATCCTTCTGTTCAAAGACAAATAGAGGGAAGACATGAATGTAAAAACATTGATGGAAGTTGAAGACTCATGTAACATAGGCATGTTAAACTTGGACACTTGAAAAAAATGAAATGATAACAAAAAATAAACCACAGAGACAAAATGATTGGCTGCTGAGCATATGCATTCTTCCATGTTCAAACTACCCATGTTACCGGATACTTCAACATCAATCAATATAGTTCTGGTACTGTTTTTATTCGCTTTTTGCTCTGGAGCACTTTTCCACCTCTCATTACTTAGAGTCAAACTCTATGTCAGTGGTGACCTTTTTGAGCCGAGATCACTTTCTGAGTCAAAATGCAGGCTGAGATCTACCCCTCAGATTCAGTTTTAAATTTGACTTTAAAAAACAAAACCCTATTCAACGTGAACCTATTAAAAACAGTCCAAGGAATGCCTTGGAGATCGACCAGTCCAGGGGCGAATTGGCCATCTGGCAATTCTGGCAAATGCCACATGGGCTGAACCAGTTTTGGGTCGAAATGGACACATATTATCAAAAATAAAAACAGAAAAAGTGACATGGCCATCGGCCCATGGGCCTGTTAAAAGATTTTTGTGCAATTTCTTTTTTATACAGTGGCCCTTTACCAAGATGGGCCGGCCCGGTTTTCTGATTGGCTGTGCTACAGTCACAAAAACTCACATTCAAAGTCAAATGCGACATCAACAAAGAGACCTGCTCCTCCCCGGGTGAACATTTAGGTGTTTGCCCTAGCACTACCAACTCATCATAAAGCTGACTCATCATAAAGCTGTGATTATTTCAACCAGCTGTGCAAAAACCAAAATGTGTCCCAGGACCGAGTCTGGGAAACCATGAGGTAGACAGCCAAGATCATGGATCATAAAAAACAAAAAGGGTGCTTATGAACGTAGAAAGAACATATTCTACATTGTCACCTTGCTCAAAATGTCCTATTTTGGGGGGGGCGTCTAAAACCAGGATTTGGTCAAACAGTAAAGTGCTTTACATTATCCTCATGATTCCTGTAGTGAAAGTGTCTGCCATGTGCCTGTTTTGCTGTGATGAGCGAGCCATCAGAGGAACAGTTATAGTGGTGAGTTGTATCTCCAGAGACACAGTTATAGTGGTGAGTTGTATCTCCAGACAGAGGAACAGTTATAGTGGTGAGTTGTATCTCCAGACAGAGGAACAGTTATAGAGGTGAGTTGTATCTCCAGACAGAGGAACAGTTATAGTGGTGAGTTGTATCTCCAGACAGAGGAACAGTTATAGTGGTGAGTTGTATCTCCAGACAGAGGAACAGTTATAGTGGTGAGTTGTATCTCCAGACAGAGGAACAGTTATAGGGGTGAGTTGTATCTCCAGACAGAGGAACAGTTATAGTGGTGAGTTGTATCTCCAGACAGAGGAACAGTTATAGTGGTGAGTTGTATCCCCAGACAGGGGAACAGTTATAGTGGTGAGTTGTATCTCCAGACAGAGGAACAGTTATAGTGGTGAGTTTTATCTCCAGAGGAACAGTTATAGTGGTGAGTTGTATCTCCAGAGACACAGTTATAGTGGTGAGTTGTATCTACAGACAGAGGAACAGTTATAGTGGTGAGTTGTATCTCCAGACAGAGGAACAGTTATAGTGGTGAGTTGTATCTCCAGACAGAGGAACAGTTATAGTGGTGAGTTGTATCTCCAGACAGAGGAACAGTATTTCAAGGCCTACCTTCAAACTCAGTGCCTTTTTGCTTGACATAATGGAAAATCAAAAGAAATCAGCAAAGACCTCAGGAAAAAAATTGGAGACCTCCACAAGTCTGGTTCATCCTTGGGAGCAATTTCCAAACGCCTGAATGTACCGTGAAGGATGGGGGTGAAGGAAGGGGGTGAAGGACGGGGGTGACAGCATCATGTTGTGGTGGTGATTTGCTGCAGGAGAGACTGGTGCACTTCACAAAATAGAAAATTATGTGGATATATTCCCAAAGATTGGAAAGCTGCCGCGCTCATCCCCCTCTTCAACGGGGGTAACACTCTAGACCCAAACTGCTACAGACCTATATCTATCCTATCCTGTCTTTCTAAGGTCTTCGAAAGCCAAGTTAACAAACAGAGCTGGTCATGGGTGCACCTCAGCCATGCTCAAGGTCCTAAACGACATCATAACCGTCATCGATAAGAGACATTACTGTGCAGCCGTATTCATCGACCTGGCCAAGGCTTTCGACTCTGTCAATCACCACATTCTTATTGGCAGACTCGACGGCCTTGGTTTCTCAAATGATTGCCTCGCCTGGTTTACCAGCTACTACTCTGATAGAGTTCAGTGTGTCAAATTGGAGGGGCTGTTGTCCGGACCTCTGGCAGTCTCTATGGCGGTGCCACAGGGTTCAATCTTCGGGCCGACTCTCTTCTCTGTATACATCAATGATGTTGCTCTTGCTGCTGGTGATTCTCTGGTACACCTCTAAAAATGACACCATTCTGTATACTTCTGGCCCCTTTTTGGACACTGTGTTAACTAACCTCCAGACGAGCTTCAATGCCATTCAACTCTCCTTCCGTGGCCTCCAACTGCTCTTAAACGCAAGTAAAACTAAATGCATGCTATTCAACCGATCACTGCCCGCACCTGCTCGCTCGTCCAGCATCACTACTCTGGACGGCTCTGACTTAGAATAGGTGGACAACTACAAATACCTAGGTGTCTAGGTAGACTGACTCTCCTTCCAGACTCACACTAAGCATCTTCAATCCAAAATTAAATCTAGAATTGGCTTCCTATATCGCAACAAAGCATCCTTCACTCATGCTGCCAAACATACCCTACCGATCCTCGACTTCGGTGATGTCATCTATAAAATAGCCTCCAACACTCTACTCAACAAACTGGATGCAGTCTATCACGCGCTCCAGCAGGTATATCTCACTGGTCACCCCCAAATCCAATTCCTCCTTTGGTCATCTTTCCTTCCAGTTCTCTGCTGCCAATGACTGGAACAAACTGCAAAAATCTCTGAAGCTAGAGACTCATATCTCCCTCACTAGCTTTAAGCACCAGCTGTCAGAGCAGCTCACAGATCACTGCACCTGTACATAGCCCATTTGTAATCAGCCCATCTATCTACCTACATCATCCCCATACAGTATTTATTTATTTATCTTGCTCCTTTGCACCCCAGTATGTATCTCTACTTGCACATTCATCTTCTGCACATCTACCATTCCAGTGTTTAATTGCTATATTGTAATTACTTTGCCACCATGGCCTATTTATTGCCTTAACTCCCTTATCTTACCTCATTTGCACTCACTGTATATAGACTTTTTGTTTTCTTTTGTGCTACTGTATTATTGACTATGTTTTGTTTATTCCTGTGTTGTTGTATGTGTCGAATTGCTATGCTTTATCTTGGCCAGTTCGCAGTTGCAAATGAGAATTTGTTCTCAACTAACCTACCTGGTTTAAATAAAGGTTAAATAAAAATGTACAACATCTTAAGACATCAGTCAGGAAGTTAAAGCTTGGTCGCAAATGGGTCTTCCAAATGAACAATGACCCCAAGCATACTTCCAAAGTTGTTGCAAAATGCCTTAAGGACAACAAAGTCAAGGTATTGGAGTGGCCATCACAAAGCCCTGACCTCAATCCTATACATTTGTGGGCAGAACTGAAAAAGCGTGTGCGAGCAAGGAGGCCTACAAACCTGACTCAGTTACACCAGCTCTGTCAGAAGGAATGGGCCAAAATTCACCCAACTTATTGTGGAAAGCTTGTGGAAGGCTACCTGAAACATTTGACCCAAATTAAACAATGTAAAGACAATGCTACCAAATACTAATTGAGTGTATGTAAACTTCTGACGCACTGGGAATGTGATGAAAGCTGAAAAAAATCATTCTCTCTACTATTATTCTGACATTTCACATTCTTAAAATAAAGTGGTGATCCTAACTGACCTAAGACAGGGAATTTTTACTAGGATAAAATGTCAGGAATTGTGAAAACTGAGTTTAAATGTATTTGGCTGAGGTGTATGTAAACTTCTGACTTCAACTGTATGTGTCAGCACTACTGCCTGTGTCTAAGTAGGGTGTGTTGGGTCAGGGTTAGAGGGTATGGTGTGTTTCTGCATTGCTGGTGGCCTGCCGGGGAGGGGCTGAGTCTGTGGCATGCGCTGTGATGTGGGCTGGTGTAGATAAAATACCAGAGACTAATTCTTGTTCCTGTCCGGCCCTGGACCTGTCGATCACAATCAACCTTTTGGTGATCTCTGCTCTGTATTTATACCAACTTTTCTATTGGTACCATGCAGGATAACGATCCATCTACTCCTCACAAGTTTAATCCCAAATGGCAGCCTATTTGCAATACTTTTGACTAGAGTCCTATTGGCCCTAATCAAAGGTAGTGCACTAAATAGGGAATGGGGTGCTGTTTGAGACAGATCCATACACATTATGAAAGAATGTCCAGATGTTGAGGAGGACCTCAAGGTTTGACTGTATGACTTGACATGGATGGAAGAGGGCGGCAGACAGCCTAGCAGTTAGAGCGTTGGGCCGGTAACCGAAAGGTCAAGGTGGAAAATCTGTCTGTGTCGTTAAGCAAGGCACCTAACCCTAATTTCTCTTGGGTGCTTTACTCCTTTGACTGACCCTGTAAAACAACACATTTCACTGCACCTGTGTGACTATAAAACATGTATTTTCTGTATTTTTTATTAAGAGTTGGATACAGTACAAACAGCGTCTATAGAGCATGGGACTAAGCTCATCATGATGTCCTGTTCCCTACCCAGGAACACTCACTGGTGCGGGGGCTCGCTGATCCGAGAGGAATGGGTGCTGACGGATCAACAGTGCTTCTCCTCCTGGTAATCTCTCCATCCATCTTTTTCTCACTTTATTTTTTCCCTCATTCAAAGCAGAGGTGAGAGACAGTAGGAGGCATAGGGAGAAGAAGAGAGAGAGGAGAGAGGTTGAATGGAAACAGAGTTAAAACAAAGACCTGGGGAGTCTGTATAATATGTTCTCTCTGCTTCTCTATCAGTTCTTTATTCTTCCTCTTCCTCCAACTCTGTCTCCGTCTTTCGCTCTCCCTACTACTCTCTCCATCCCTCTGTCTGTCTATCTCTATCTCCATCCCTCCCTCCCTCTTCCATCTACCTCCTTCTCTCTCTCCCTCTCTCCCTCTTCCCTTCCTCTCTTTTCCCCCAATCCAATTCTAAGTGAAGATGCAGCCTGCCCATATCCTGTTTATGATAAAGCTAGTGACAGACCCTCTGCCCCAGCAGAGCTGAGATATGGCCCAGGATGCTCCAGCCTCTACAGATCTGTTTAACGTCTGCGCCCGGACCGTGTCACTGTGTCCAGATCTGCAATAGCAGTTTGAATGAAAAGCTCCTTGATCCATGTAGTGTATTAATGGATGTATGGGCTTTAGATTATGTTTTTGCGTTTCACCCATTTTTTCAATAGGTTTTTGTTACTTTTTGCCGTTGTCTCAATCATAGTACACCAGAAATATGAGGTTGGGTCAGGATTTTTTTCTTCATACAGTAGTCAGAATGTTTTTGAGCCCGAGTTATAGGCCATAACAAAGAATTGGCAAGTAATATTAATAATTGCAAAAACAAACATGTGATTTGTATAGTGCTTTTCTAGAACCTAAAGACACTTTACAAAGGAACAGTGTCTGTGGTAAGTAATATTACGGTCAGGAAAACTCCTGTGCCTTGTGATGACACACTGTTATAAGAGGGTCATTAAGAAGGAGCGTTTATTCAGTGAACTTACAATCACTTCATAGTCGTTTGAGAGACATTTTGGCCACAAATCAAACCAGGCCTCATCCACAGATAATGAAAAGGCTTAAGTGCAGGAATCCAACTTTAAGATGAGTCTGTCAATCAGATAAGACCTGAACTGTTTCCTCCCCATCTAGACTGTGTTAAGCTCCTAATGCATTCTTATCATTCATGCTTGGTATTCTAGTGAGTGGTTTAGTTGTACTCCTAGTGAGTGGTTTAGTTGTACTCCTAGTGAGTGGTTTAGCTGTACTCCTAGTGAGTGGTTTAGCTGTATTCCTAGTGAGTGGTTTAGTTGTACTCCTAGTGAGTGGTTTAGTTGTTGTACTCCTAGTGAGTGGTTTAGCTGTACTCCTAGTGAGTGGTTTAGCTGTACTCCTAGTGAGTGGTTTAGTTGTACTCCTAGTGAGGGGTTTAGCTGTACTCCTAGTGAGTGGTTTCGTTGTACTCCTAGTGAGTGGTTTAGTTGTACTCCTAGTGAGTGGTTTAGCTGTACTCCTAGTGAGTGGTTTAGCTGTACTCCTAGTGAGTGGTTTAGCTGTACTCCTAGTGAGTGGTTTCGTTGTACTCCTAGTGAGTGGTTTAGCTGTACTCCTAGTGAGTGGTTTAGTTGTACTCCTAGTGAGTGGTTTAGCTGTACTCCTAGTGAGTGGTTTAGCTGTACTCCTAGTGAGTGGTTTAGCTGTACTCCTAGTGAGTGGTTTCGTTGTACTCCTAGTGAGTGGTTTAGCTGTACTCCTAGTGAGTGGTTTAGGTGTACTCCTAGTGAGTGGTTTAGTTGTACTCCTAGTGAGTGGTTTAGCTGTACTCCTAGTGAGTGGTTTAGCTGTATTCCTAGTGAGTGGTTTAGTTGTACTCCTAGTGAGTGGTTTAGTTGTTGTACTCCTAGTGAGTGGTTTAGCTGTACTCCTAGTGAGTGGTTTAGCTGTACTCCTAGTGAGTGGTTTAGTTGTACTCCTAGTGAGTGGTTTAGCTGTACTCCTAGTGAGTGGTTTAGCTGTACTCCTAGTGAGTGGTTTAGCTGTACTCCTAGTGAGTGGTTTAGCTGTACTCCTAGTGAGTGGTTTAGCTGTACTCCTAGTGAGTGGTTTAGCTGTACTCCTAGTGAGTGGTTTAGCTGTACTCCTAGTGAGTGGTTTAGCTGTACTCCTAGTGAGTGGTTTAGTTGTACTCCTAGTGAGTGGTTTAGCTGTACTCCTAGTGAGTGGTTTCGTTGTACTCCTAGTGAGTGGTTTAATTGTACTCCTAGTGAGTGGTTTAGCTGTACTCCTAGTGAGTGGTTTAGTTGTACTCCTAGTGAGGGGTTTAGCTGTACTCCTAGTGAGTGGTTTCGTTGTACTCCTAGTGAGTGGTTTAGTTGTACTCCTAGTGAGTGGTTTAGCTGTACTCCTAGTGAGTGGTTTAGCTGTACTCCTAGTGAGTGGTTTAGCTGTACTCCTAGTGAGTGGTTTCGTTGTACTCCTAGTGAGTGGTTTAGCTGTACTCCTAGTGAGTGGTTTAGTTGTACTCCTAGTGAGTGGTTTAGCTGTACTCCTAGTGAGTGGTTTAGCTGTACTCCTAGTGAGTGGTTTAGCTGTACTCCTAGTGAGTGGTTTCGTTGTACTCCTAGTGAGTGGTTTAGCTGTACTCCTAGTGAGTGGTTTAGTTGTACTCCTAGTGAGTGGTTTCGTTGTACTCCTAGTGAGTGGTTTAGCTGTACTCCTAGTGAGTGGTTTAGCTGTACTCCTAGTGAGTGGTTTCGTTGTACTCCTAGTGAGTGGTTTAGTTGTACTCCTAGTGAGTGGTTTAGGTGTACTCCTAGTGAGTGGTTTAGTTGTACTCCTAGTGAGTGGTTTAGTTGTACTCCTAGTGAGTGGTTTAGCTGTACTCCTAGTGAGTGGTTTAGCTGTACTCCTAGTGAGGGGTTTAGCTGTACTCCTAGTGAGTGGTTTAGCTGTACTCCTAGTGAGTGGTTTAGCTGTACTCCTCATGCCAACATTACAGAACCTTGCTTCCATCAAGACTGTGGCCATTGGCATCAGCATTAGTTCAGTAGCTTGTTGCTGACTATGCAATGTGCTGTGTGTGGGTCGTTGAACACAGTTAGTTGAGGAGCCAGATTGAGTGAGTTTGTAGAGTGCATGCTGAGGCGTTCTATAGTCTAGTGTGAGTTTAGTGATGCTGGTAGCTGTGGTTAGTATGTGGCCAATGATACGTGTTCATACAGAGAATAGAGTAGAATACTGCAGTACTGTATTGTATTACATTATATTATGTATTATAGTGTTTATACAAGCTGTGGCCAATGTTTTCTTCAGCGTATACCTCTTATACTATGTTCAGTTTATACTGACTGGTCAATGTGTGGTCAACCCTATTTGGAATGTGCCTGACAGTAGTCTCTGTGGTCCTCAGTGTTCCAGACCTGAGTGAGTACAGTGTACAGGTGGGCCTCCTTCACCTCAACTCGTCCTTGGACCACCCCAGGCTCCGCATCGCACACGTGGTCTGTGGCCCGGAGGGATCCAACCTGGCCCTGCTCAAACTGGCCAAGTAAGAATAGCATTCATTCATTCAGTGGGACAGTCAGTCAGCCATTTTACTTACCTGGTAAAATAAATGTTAAAAATATACTCAATCAATCAATCAATCCATCCATTAATTCCTTCTCAATCATGCATTGTAGGCACAGCAACCATTTATTTATTCATTCATGTGTTTATGTGTCCATGCCTAGGCCTGCCCCTCTCTCTGAGCATGCCTTCACCATCCAGCTCCCAGTAGCAGGCTGTGGGGTCACAGACGGAACCAACTGTCTCATGTACGGCTGGGGAGAGACCAAAGGTACTGCCCTACATGACTGTTCCTGTGTTATGTCTTATCCCTGTGTGGTGTCTTATCCCTGTGTGGTGTCTTATTATCTTTTATACACTCAATGGCCAGTTTATTAGGTACACCACCCCATTCACCAAAATGCTTTGCTCCTCCAGACAGTGGCCGTGGCTTGCTATATAAAGTTAATATTTGACTGAACGTTAGAATGGGCAAAACGAGTGACCAAAGCGACTTTGAGCATGGTATGATTGTTGGTGCCAGGTCTGCCAAGTCCAGTATCTCAGAAACAGCTGGCCTCCTGGGCTTTTAACCCACAACAGTGTCTAGGGTTTACTGAGAATGGTGCAAAAAACAAGAAGAAACGTCTCCAGTGAGCACGCGATCACCAACACTGGTGAATAAGGAGTGGAAAAACATCATCTGGTCAGATGAATCCTGGTTCCTGTTGCATCATGCTGATGGCAGAGTCAGGTTTTGGCGTAAGCAGCATGAGTCCATGGCCCCATCCTGCCTGGTGTCAACGGTACAGGCGGGTGGTGGTGTAATGGTGTGGAGACTGTTTTCCTGGCACACTTTAGGTCCCTTGATACCAATTGAGCAATGTTTCCAATTCCCCAAAGAATTTAGGCAGTTCTGGAGGCAAAAGGGTTCTGACCTGGTACTAGATGGGTGTACCTAGTAAACTGGCCACTAAGTGTATTCTGTATGACCTCTGTTTCATGCTATGCTGTGGTGAAGAGATTGGGGGGTATTGGATCAAGAGATCCTTGATATTTGGAAAAGAGACCTTAGGAAATCATGTGTTGAATGTGTGAGTAAAGTCCCCCACAATGACACCATATAGACAAACATGTTGTCTAGGGTTATAGGTTTGGAACATGGTGAAATGGTGTTTGGACAGTAGACTGACTGTTTCCTGCTTTATTTCCGGCTACTTCCTGTTCAGGGACAGGATATGAGGGGGCACTGAAAGCTGTGAGTCTGCCCATGGTCAGTAACGACTGGTGTTCTGAGCTCCACAACAAAACCCTGCCTGTCACCGACAGCAAAGTGTGTGCCGGGGGCAGGAAAGACCAGGGAGTGTGTGAGGTGAGCATTACTCTAAATTATCTGAAACATGCATTGACTCGACATTGTGTGACTCAGTTATTACTTCAAGCTATTAGTATATCTACCATAATGCCTTTTGATCGGCTGCATGAGCACCACGCTAACCTGCTATTGGTTTGTCCCTCACAGAGAGACTACGGTGGCCCATTGGTGTGTCAGGAGCGAGAGAGCAAAGTCATTGTGGGCGTGAGCATCCACGGCCGGGGCTGTGCCCTGGCCCGGCGGCCCGCCATCTTCGTCAATGTGGCCTACTACTCGGGGTGGATCCACAAAGTCTTCATACACTACTCCAGGTTGGAGGAAAAACTACTGGAAGAAGCACAGACCAAACCGCTCCATTCAGAACTGTACCACTAGCCTGCAAGAGGAGGGGTGGAGCATTCAGGACTGTACCACTAGCCTGCAAGAGGAGGGGTGGAGCATTCAGGACTGTACCACTAGCCTGCAAGAGGAGGGGTGGAGCATTCAGGACTGTACCACTAGCCTGCAAGAGGAGGGGTGGAGCATTCAGGACTGACCACAGCACTGTAAGAGGAGGGGTGGAATATTTAGGACTGTACCACAAGCCGGGAGGATGGAGAATGATCTCTCCAACGGAGGATGCCTAACTAACAAGACGGTTGGGAGATGTAAGAATGAGGAAACTGACTTTATGGAAAGTAGCCATGTTGGGGCTTCGTGGCTGGACGTCGCTTCAGTTTTGGGAGGGGAAAAACACCATGAATGGAAGAGATATTTTGGGATGTTCAGAGGCTGGGAATACAATGACATGTTCAGAGAGGCTGAAAAGGATATGAAGAATTCTTATAATATGCAAATTGATTAATGCAGGACCAGGTTGTTACGCCTTGATCACACTGATAGCGTCATTGCGCAAAGTAGTACCTAGCATCATTTGGATTGTGTGCAACAAAAGTTCAACATTCACCTTCTGCTACCATTTCTGTCAAGCTGTCTATGCATACAATGTGATGCATACGTTTGATAAATCCAAGGTATGCACCACAAAGAACACACTGCAACTGCCTCTGCAACGCAATGCAGCAAGGCAAACGCAGCATTCCATTGGAAATGAATGTATTTCTGGTGTACTAAAATGCATTGACGCTGTCTTTGTGATTGAGGCATTAGCTTTAATAACATTTCTAAACAATAGTTTCTAGGACATGGAAAGATTATTTTTTGGGGTGAAATATATGAATACTCTTAAGCCATAAAGAGGGGTGAATTGATTCGTTCTCTCACTCCGCCCACAAGACAATAGGAATGGTATGGATGACTCAGTATTGTCTCCTGGAAAATACTTGAATTTGATCAGAACCAAAACCAGAGCCATGCGAGGAGAGATCCAGACAGGACTTGGTACGGTCCGTGGCTACTGGGTCACGTTGAGGGCACATGATGTAATGGCTCGAAGTTCAGTCATTCAGAAGTTACCACTTGATGAATGGTGAGAGTTAAAACCTGTCTAGAAACAACCTCTAGCTCATAGCCGTAAGCTCATAGCCCTACTCCCTAGGTGCTGGTGTAGAGCAGTGTATACCAACTCCAGTCCTCCAGTACCCCCAACACCCCAACTCCAGTCCTCCAGTGCCCCCAACAGCACACATTTCTGTTGTGGCCCCGGACAAGCACACCTGATTAAATTTTTCATCTAATCGTCAAGCCCACCTCGAGTTGAATCAGGATTGTCCAGGGTTACAACAAAAATGTGTGCTGTTGGGGATACTTGAGGACTGGAGTTGGTATACACTGCTCTACACCAGTACCTGGAGAGTAGGGCTATTAGCTTGCGGCTATGAGCAAAAGGTTGTTTCTAGACAGGTCCTAACTCTCACCATTCACCAAGTGGTTGTTTTTGGAAAGACTGTTCAGTAACTATTACCTAACTAATGCTAATGCTAACGGTTACTTAGCCAAACGTTAGCAGTTAGCCTACATGGCTAACATGTCTCCAGTTTTTGAGGGAACTCTACACTAGCCCCTGGTGGGTTGCGTGTGCGTTATGTGGTCAGAGTACACATTTAGATGTTTCTTATTGAGTGTATTTCTGGCACTCTGTGTTATTTAATAGGTCTTATAGATCTGGGCCTTTCCTTGGCTCACTCACACCAGATGTCAGTGGAGTTGCTTCCTCTCTACACTGTGTTTTCTATTTAAATGGATTAGAACGTAGTGTGCAGTCTATTTATTTATTTGTATACATCTGGCCCTCGTGAGAGGGCGCCAGCGATTGACGTTGACAAAGCGACACGTCTCGCTAATAGAAGAGGTGAAGATTATGGCGGCTTTTTATTTGATACATGTTCTAAACTCAGTGTGTCAATCATTATTATTGGAGGTACACTGAATGGCCATACGGATTACATGAAACGTATGGGTTGTGTTCCAAAACATACCACATGAAACATATGGGTTGTGTTCCAAAACATACCACATGAAACGTATGGGTTGTGTTCCAAAACATACCACCTGAAACGTATTGGTTGTGTTCCAAAACATACCACATGAAACTTATGGGTTGTGTTCCAAAACATACCACATGAAACGTATGGGTTGTGTTCCAAAACATACCACCTGAAACGTATGGGTTGTGTTCCAAAACATACCACATGAAATGTATGGGTTGTGTTCCAAAACATACCACTTTGTCAGGCATTTGTCTTTTAACAATACTGACATGCAGTAAGTGTAATGACATAGGGGAATGTAATAATAGCTTTTTTTCAGTGCTGAAAACCAGTCATGACATTTTTATAATCACAGAAAGCAGATGTGTCTGTATGACTAATGATCTCTTCAAACTGGGCCCCTAAGAAGACTTAGAATTTCACCCAATTTCTATATCCTAAAATATTCAGTGTGTTAGTTTAACCTATGTCACAGTATTTGACCTGTTCAGTGCCTTTTTAGGTGGACAGGAATCAACAGTGTACAAAAGAATTGGCGCAGAGATCTGTGAGTGTATTTTACTGTTATGTAAATAGGATGTAAAGTAGTGTGTGTGTAAAAAAAACTATTTTCCACTTCCAATGTCTTATTTACATCGTTTATTTACTATATATGGTCACTCTGTTCATAAACTTGTATACTGTAAACTCTATAACAGCTGCTATTTTTAAAGGGTCGGGTTGGGTCTTTATATTATATACTATATGATTTTGTTATATTCACGTTTTAATATTACATTTACAGTGTAAATTACAGCTTGTTTCACTCTTTTCATCTGTCTGTCTGTCTGTCTGTCTGTCTGTCTGTCTGTCTGTCTGTCTGTCTGTCTGTCTGTCTGTCTGTCTGTCTGTCTGTCTGTCTGTCTGTCTGTCTGTCTGTCTGTCTGTCTGTCTGTCTGTCTGTCTGTCTGTCTGTCTGTCTGTCTGTCTGTCTGTCTGTCTGTCTGTCTGTCTGTCTGTCTGTCTGTCTGTCTGTCTGTCTGTCTGTCTGTCTGTCTGTCTGTCTGTCTGTCTGTCTGTCTGTCTGTCTGTCTGTCTGTCTGTCTGTCTGTCTGTCTGTCTGTCTGTCTGTCTGTCTGTCTGTCTGTCTGTCTGTCTGTCTGTCTGTCTGTCTGTCTGTCTGTCTGTCTGTCTGTCTGTCTGTCTGTCTGTCTGTCTGTCTGTCTGTCTGTCACTCTCCTAAAGTAAACCTTCAGACAAAGATTCTTGCAGCAATACAGTTTTCTGCAACGCATACCGTCTCAACACAATTCAAGATATTCTCGGTCAAGTTCTTACTCTGGGTATTATTTTCCCACTTGCCATGTCAATCATATCAATAAGACCTCAGTCTATGGGTTTTGGATGGCCACCGTCCACCATGACCCAGTTCCTGACCAGAGGATGAGCGGCAACGCTTGGTTAACGCTTACATAACGTTTGGGCAGCGCTAGAGATGTTCAGTTCACGCTTAGACAGCAATTGGGCAACACTAGACACCGTGGCATGCTTCTTCCGTCATGTGGGGTTCTCATTTGATACATGAGCCCTCGGTGTTGAGGAGAAAATGGCCGACCTGTCAGCGCTGACCTCAGCCTCATCCGCGGTGGCTTGTCACGAACCAACCCCAAGGCTTTGTGCCTCATCGTAACGGGATGTGAAATAGCTTTTTCCCCCGCTTTTGCCGGACTAACAGCCCAACAGTCAATAGGTCACGTCTGGTGCGTCTGGAAAATAAATCCACTTAAAATATTTTTCTGTTGGGTAAATTCACAGTGGTGTAAAGTACATTAAATTACTACTTAAGTCGTTTTTGGGGGTATCTTTACTTAATTTTTTTGACAACTTTTACTTCACTACATTCTAAAGAAAATAATGTACGTTTTACGTCATACATTTTCAGATTACAGTATGAATGACACCCAAAAGTACTTGTTACATTTTGAATGCTTAGCAGGACAGGACACTGGCTATCTGTAAATAAATAAAAAATACAAGAGAATGGGTTGCTTAATATAAATCATTTATACTTTTACTTCTTATACTTAAGTATATTTGAGCAATTACGTTTACTTTTGATACTTAAGCATATTTAAAACCAAATAATTTTAGACTTTTACTCAAGTAGCATTTTACTGCGTGTCTTTCACTTTTACTTGAGTCATTTTCTATTAAGGTATCGTTACTTTGACAATTGGGTACTTTTTCCACTACTGGAAAAAATATATATAAGAATCTTAATGGGAAAGCATTCGAAAAGGAATTTGTGAACCTTGTGCTGGATTATTCCCAAAAGCAAGAGCAACATTGTAAACACAATGGGATCCTCTTGCAATAACCTTAATCAAGCAATCAACCATGATGATTTATAGCATTTAAAAGCTTGTTGCAGTGACCTCAAAAATATGTAAGTAGTGCTATGGAGTTTATGCTCAGACCCTGTGTTGTGTTTATGTGTTGATCCTGCTCAGTCACCGTGCTGAAGTATGTCTGTTCCCTTCCAAAGCCTACAAGAGAAGGCCATCTTAAAAACTGAACTTGGATCGCTCTCTGAGCTAATGGTTCTATCTCAACTCATCTTTCTGCCATTCCTCAGGCATCTCCTCGCCTGCTCAACCTCAATACATTTTCAGAGAGTGTGTGGGTAATCGAGGAAAGATTCATTCAAAAACAGCCACTGGAAAACCTCACAGAACTACAACGGTCTCTTGGCTTTGAGTGTTTTTGGGCAACTCTTTTGGTTCACGTTTCCAGTGGAGGGGATGCAGTACAGCAGAGATGCCCAATCTTCCTCCTGTAGAACTACCCTCCTTCAGACTCTCGCTCCAATGATAATTTAACTCACCTGACTCTACCAATTAGCTCACTAGGACCTTGATTAGCAGAATCACTGTTGTAACAACTTAGTCGGAGCAACAGACATTCAAACCGTAATCTGGGCCCCAGGGTATACCATAGTCTTGGCCCCCAGGGATACCGTAGTCTGGGCCCCAGTCTACACAATAGACTTGGTACCCAGGGATACCTTAGTCTGGCCCCCAGGGATACCGTAGTCTGGGCCCCCAGGGATACCGTAGTCTGGGCCCCCAGGGATACCGTAGTCTGGGCCCCCAGGGATACCGTAGTCTGGGTCTCAGGGTATGACTCTTTCTTGTGGCGATACTGAGCACTGACAGAAAAGAGATACTCCACTGTCAGCATTCTTCTTTCTCTCAGAGAGATTGTGTGTGTTTGAGATGGATTGCATTGCAGAATCACTGATCTACCAAGCATCTTGCATCCAAAATAACTTTGCATTATGTGATCAAGATTAGCGATTCTGTGCCCACTCAAACTGATCCCCTCAAACAAGCTGATTAACTTGGCAGCGAGAGAAATAATGTATCCATAGGACTCTGTCTCCCTCTCCTGCCTAAAGATGGTAGTCTCTCAACTCTTCAGAGTTGATGATATGATACAATTCAGTGGGTATATCAACAATGGACTAATAACAACTATTACAAACTCGCTTTTTATTACTGAAAATACTTTTCAAAACAGAAAAGGTCATACATTTCACTGAGATATGTTGCAATAGCCTGTAGAAATGTAATTTTAAACACATTAGGTCACGATTGGAATGTCTCTGTACCCACTCTATTGCATACCCTGCCCAGTAGTAATCAGCAGAGCCTTAGAGGTGTGTGTGTGTGTGTGTGTGTGTGTATGAATGTTTGGCTCTGACATTCAGAGAAAAGTGTTTTGGAAAAGGGGAGAGACATTCTGTCATATAAGCGATGGACCACCAGTCCTCTCCCTGTGATGAGCCAATAGAATCCTTTCATCTGTTTGGTGATGAACAAATTGGAAATTTGACCCATCATCCCAATGATAGTTCAGTGAATGTCCCATCCTCTCAGTCTGATGAGCCAATGGGAAGACTGTCCTCACGTCTGTGTAATGATGAGCCAATGGGAAAATGAATCTCTCTGCATGGTGAGCCGATGGAGTCCTCTCGTCCTGGGGATGGACCAATGGGAACGTGTTGCTGCCTGAGTATTGAGATGCTGAGGATGGAAGCGGAATGGAGATGCCTCTATAGCCCAACACTTCTGTTCCTCCTATACCTGTAGGTGAGGTAGTGCATTCATTCACTCTACACATTGTGTTTTATAGGTACATCTCTGAAATGGTTAAAGCAGGGTTGGCCAATTATCCTGGAGCTCTGGTGAATGTGCAGGAGTTTGCTTCGGCCCTCCTGTAACACACCTGCTAAGTTCTCTTTAAGAAACGGAGTAGTTGACTTGTGGAGTTGGCTGAGTTAGGGCAGGACTGGAGCATAAACCTGCATGGTAAGTGGGTCTCCAGAAGAAGGGCTTCTTATAAAAAACAAACATAATAAACGCTTAATCACCTCTCTCTATTGTAGTAGCTGGACCATATCTCTGGGAGATTTCTGAGCATGAAGTGTCAAACTGTACTCCCAAACTCTCCCTCTGACCCCAGTGAGTCTAAACACAGTTGAAATGACACCACAAACAAGATAAACATAACATTTAGTTAGTCAGCTGGTAACTTGCTACAAGGTTATTAACACTTAACTACACATGAATTGTTTTTAATTGTAGCGGTATATACTCAATTTGCATAACAATATGGTGTTAAAAATGCTGTATATTTCAGGGGGCTTAGCTTGTTTATGTACCTGTTGAGTCATTGAGTTGGTTGTTGTCATTGAATTCAGTGAAGGGAAATCTTTGTTCTTTTGGTTGATCAGCAATGAAGCTTTAGAAAGAAAAGTGAACTGTTATTCTCTCTCTCAAACTGCTATAGACCACCAACTGCTATAGACCACCAACTGCTATAGACCACCAACTGCTATAGAACACCAACTGCTATAGAACACCAACTGCTATAGACCACCAACTGCTATAGACCACCAACTGCTATAGACCACCAACTGCTATAGAACACCAACTGCTATAGACCAGCAACTGCTATAGACCACCAACTGCTATAGACCACCAACTGCTATAGACCACCAACTGCTAACAGTCAGTATCTGGATAACGTGTGAAATGTTTGATCATGTATGTGATACCAACAGAGGTACATTTTCTGAGTTGATTTAAATATTGACTGGCTTTCATCACGTTGCCCACTCAAGAAAAAGCTTCAAACTGCAACCAGTGCCTGCAACCTGGTTCCAGTTATCAGTTATCCTACCATGGTAGTTACAAACAGCACAGGAATGAAGTCAGCAACATGTATTGATCACATCTTTACTAATGCAGCAGAAATGTGCTTTTATAGCTCTATCCAAATCCATTGTATGTAGTGATCACAATGTAGTAGCCATATCACCGTTCTGAAGGCTGGGCCTAATATACTTTGAGAGGTCATACAAGAGGTGTTGTAGTGATTCCTCTGTTGTTGATTTGAAGAATATTTGTTTGTCTGTGGTGTGGAATTATTTTACCTTTATTTAACTAGGCAAGTCAGCCATTATTTTCAATGATGGCTTAGGAACAGTGGGTTAACTGCCTTGTTCAGGGGCAGAACAACAGATTTTGTCAGCTCAGGGATTCAAATTTACAACCTTTCGGTTACTAGTCCAACGCTCTAACCACTAGTCTACCTGCTACCCCAGTGTAATGCCAGTGTATTGAGGAGCAACCAGACGCTGCACTTGACACATTTATGAAATAGATTTTTCCAGTTACTAATAAGCATGGACCCATTAAGAAAGTGACTGTAAAAACGGTTAAATCCCTGTGGATTGATGAATTGAAACATTTGATGGTTTAGAGAGATGAGGCAAAAGGAATGGCAAATACGTCTGGCTGCACAACCAATTGGCAAACGTGGAACTCGATTCCACATCAGGTAACAGATGCAAGCAGAAGAATCTGTTTGTTTTTTTAACAGATAAAAATACACCTTAAGGAACAGCGGGGACTGTGAAGAGACACACACACACACATGATAAGACACGCACTCTACACACACATACACATGGATTTTGTACTGTAGAGATGTGATTGTAGAGTAGTATCTGAGGGAACACACTTAATGTGTTGTGAAAAGTGCTATTAAATATAATGTAATGTAATATTTTAAATAGTTTTTAACTGCCTTAATGTTGCTGGACCCCAAGAAGAGTAGCTGTTGCCTTGGCAGCAGCAAATGGGGATCCATAATAAACAAAAATACACACACTCACTATGTGCTCCGTGGACACTGCTCTTATACGTGGCTTCCCTCCTCCATTTTGCTCTTCTGTTTGAGAACCACACCTTCAAAGGGGAATGGCAATTATAACAGATGTAGCTCACTATTACAGGTACATTTACAGGAAATGACATAGGTTGTATGCATAGTTTGTGTCGTGTAACCTTGATGGTGTCCTCTGGAAGTTGTATCTCAGATGCCAGTTTTTCCCTGGTGAACATGTCTGCATAGTGGCTCTGTGTGAATTCTGCTCCGTTTGGGAGGAAGAAATAGAATGAGAGAGCACTTAAAGCTTGAAAGGATAACAACTTGTCCAACTGTTCTAAAACAAGCCTAGTTGAAATAGGAATACATCCAATCAAACTAAGTCGTTTAAGCCTAATCATTAATGTATCCACTCCACATAAACACACAGCCTAAATGTACATAAACAGTTGTCGAAGTAAAAGTAGGACATTGTTCTGCCTAAAGTACACTACTGTACAGGCCTACCTTGCTCTAACACTCTGCACTGCCCCAGGGTGAAGGTGGTGCGGTTGCGATGCGGGGGCCGGGGAGGCTGGAGCTCGTTCACCTCAACTGTCTCCATCTCCTCCCTCTCCTTCACTACTGACTGCGTTGGGGTCTCCACTAGAAGACCTGGAATGCATACAAGTATGCATACAATATGGCTATGTTTTTCAAATTGCGCACAGTGTATGTGGCATACATGTGTGTATTTCTCCCAGATCCAAATGTACGATGTGTAGCCTACCTGGGTATCTGGGGTGGTGCGCAGAAATCTCCACACTCAACATCGCAGAGTCGAGTTGAATTTTCCTGAGAATTCGGTTTACAGAGGATACCTTTTCACAAGGAGAAAATAATGCTTAAATTAATCGAAAAATATAGTTATTTCCCTCACAGTTGTTCACACTTTGTATCATTCTGGTGTAGCTTGTGATCTCACTTACACTGGGAACTTTGGCCGATTTACAGATTCTTTCGGCCGCGAGCTTCTTTCTGATTTCCCAGGCGAATATTGTTGGGTTTTTCGTCTTGCATTCGATTATTTTCGAGATGACTTCGGGGGTGAGGAGTCGAGGTCTACTACCTCCGGTCGCCATCGGGTCCAGGAGGCCGGTTTTGTGGTACCTGCTCAAAATCTTGCTGACGCAGCCATTTGACACCTGCCAGCGCGGAGTGCACATTTGGGTTTTCATGAATTGACGCACGATTTATATCCACCATCAGAGCACAATAACAGAAGTACTACTAGATCATTGAAAGCACAGCATTTAACAACTATTTAACGTATTAAGTTAAATTAATAATAAAATAAATGATGCTTTTCATGTATCGAATAATATCGAATAGGGCGCAAACACGAGCTCTTATAAGCCTGCTGATACGCACCTGCAGAATTCTGGAGATCTCGCATGGGCGCACACCTTCCGATGCCAGTTCGATCATCTTCCTCCTTTTATATGCTGGAAGCGGCCTCCCGTTCAGAAACACCCCACCAAGCTGATTGACACACCCGCTCCCTTAGAATAGAACAGAATAAAATAGCTTTTATAAGATTTAAACCTTTTTTAGCGCTTTATGCATCAACATTTCTTTGCATATTGTTGGAAAAAATGTCTCCACTCAATTCAATGACATAAGTAATCTAATAACACATTATAATTAGTCCTTCGTTTGAATATAGACCTACCTTCGTTTGACAGGTCCACATTCGTTCCACACATGTCAATTGGTTCTTCAGAGCCGTATCAAATGAAACAACAAGATAATTCCTGTATAATATACAGCGCTGATGTTCCTTTGATAAACAAGATAATAAACTGTTATATGAGGAACTTCATCCCCAAAATGCACTGACCTGATTGTAAAGTGCATAAAACACCTCACCTGTAAAATGTGAATATTCGGAGTCTGAGGGGATGCCAATTCACACCTGTCTGTTGCACAGGTCGCCACTGACAGGAATCACGCGCGACTTCACAAATATATACCCTATCAGCCTTTTCTAGATGACGTAGTGGTCTGATAGGAGAAATGTCAATATTGCATGTAGGCCTACTGTACCTGACTCTCATGTAACCCAGTCTATTCAGACTCGATTGTCTGGAAGTCAAGCTGCGAACCACAATATATAACCCCACACATTATAGGATATAAATATGGATGACCCTTATAAAGTGCCAATGTAAAATTTGTTATCAACGTTGTGGTCAAAATCTTTGCCCCAAGATTTTTGTAAAAAAAAAAGTTTATTATGGGTTAACTAGACCTATTAAAACAGCTTTTGCAATTGTGAACTTGAAGCAGAAGAATGCAAAGCCATGTAATAAACTGTAGGGCCAACAGGGGACATTTTTTATCTCACATGCAGTGTTTTTACAGTGGACTAAAGGCTTCCATCTAAACGGGTTTCAAGGCTAGTCCGTTAGGCTATTCAATTTTTGATAACTATTTGGTAAGGTACATAATATAATGGAATAGGAAGCTCGCATCCACTGCTCTCTCTAGATGATGTGTATATTACAGTACTGTATGTATCCTGAAGATGGACCATATGCTGTGTCAAGAACAATCTCCCTGTTTTCTGTTGGGCTACTGAAGATACTCTTTTTGGACTTTCAAAAACGAATTTCACACATGACACCAAAGGTAAATTAATTCAATTCACTGTATTCCACCTCCAAGCGACACGTCTCGGGTCACGTGACTTGAGCATCCTTTCCCAAATCAGTGTTTAAGATTAGTCCGATCGAGTCTCCTTTTTTTAAAGCTAACATTTGAAAATCTGTCCCGATGTCGACTGCCATATGGTTAAAGTGCTTCTGATAAATCATAAATCCATCATCCAGACTCTTTTATTACATTTTCTTTCAAGCATGAACAAATAGTCGGATAGGGCGAATGTGGGGGGACCAATTGGGACTTTCATTTAGAAAAAAAGGACGGGGAAAACCGTCGCAGATGTCTCTTGACCAGCCAGCAGATAAAATGTGCTGTAAACGTTTCAAAGAAAATATTTGACAAGCAAATATTAGCAAATGTGAAACCACACAAGGCTCGTCTTTTGGTCCTGTTTAATGACTAATTGGGCATCATTAGCTGGGTCCACACAGATCGAAGTGCCACTGAAATAAAGGGTGGATTTTAAAATGCCATATGGTCCAAATTATATATTAACCCACGAGTTAGCGCACGGTTATAGTTTGTGTAGAGGACGCATTGTATATAGCTGATAAACAACTCTGGACACCAGGGTATCCTTGCCAACAGACAGAGAAGACAAATAACATATTTATTTATTACGGCACAGAGTTCATGCCCCGATTGATTTTGAGTACTTTATTGCATATTTTGTGTGTACAACCCAAGGTTAATAAAACAGTCACGCTGCGGGCACGGAAATGGTTAAACATTCTTGTGTGCGTAAATGTTCGCAGGGCTCACCATTTCGGCCTAAGGAAGAATTCTAAACATAGATTGACCATATCTCAATGACACACAACATTCTATTTGGTTCTATCGACGTGAATTTGTGCTTTCTTGTGTCCCTAGGTGCAGAGAAACATGAACATTTTACCCGCGTAAAAGGGTACCATAAACCTATCCAAAGCGCACAGAGCTCCCTCATGCGTCTCAACGTGGGGTCATATAGCCTTCATTCTAGCGCATTTCTACACACTGAAGTATGACAAGAATCAATTTACCCTCACTTGGAAGGACTGTTAAAATTGAATATGCAATTCGATAAATATTAGCACAAAAGCACATTTAATGGTTTCCATGGTAGCCAACAGGCAGCGTTGAGCCCCAAATAATGCTTATAGAAGTAGCCTATAATCTGTGTGAACAAAACTGTGCGTCTGAGACCACATCATTGTATAGTTCAAATGCCAGTATGACTGAATCATTTGATCTGATTTGTGTACCCTACATTTGCTATATAACATATTTGACCCTATATATTCTATATATTGCTGATGTATTATGAAGTTATTGTAAATCTTTGTTTGTAATATTATACTTGTTTTACTGTATGCTTCTCTGTAGCCTACAGACAACCAATTTGGGATGGAGAGGGCAGGCAACATGAGTTTGCTTGTGGATGGTTTTGTGAAATGATTAGCAAAATAAAAATAAAACAACTTGTAAATGTGTTCCTTGTCAAAGTCAATTAAAAACGATTTCAAATTCCCGAGATAAAGGACCAGGCATCGAAATGGGTTTATAATATTTATTAAGGAAATTGAATGGATGTGAGAATGGACGGGACGAAGCCAAGGGCTGCTGGTGAAGGATCCAGGGGATGGATTCTGTAGAGATTGGCTTGGTGTCTCAGGTAGACATCATCATCAGGCCGTGGTAGATAGGCTGCTGGTAGAGGATCCAGGGGATGGACTCTGTAGAGATTGGCTTGGAGTCTCAGGTAGACATCATCATCAGGCCATGGTAGATAGGCTGCTGGTGAAGGATCCAGGGGATGGACTCTGTAGAGATTGGCTTGGAGTCTCAGGTAGACATCATCATCAGGCCGTGGTAGATAGGCTGCTGGTGAAGGATCCAGGGGATGGACTCTGTAGAGATTGGCTTGGAGTCTCAGGTAGACATCATCATCAGGCCGTGGTAGATAGGCTGCTGTGGTGCTGTCAATCCCCCCAGGATATCTTTGGAAGAACGTCAGAGATCCTATATAGAAGGTGGAGAAGGTGAGGGATGCAACACTTGATAAGGCTAGTAAGGCAATGTGGTGCAACAGACATGCACTGCAGAACAGAGGCAGAATGTTAGTTTGGTCAGGTTTAAAGGGAAACTTCACAATTTTTCAACTTCATATTCATCATTTCTAGCATCACACCAACATCAACGTGTGAAAATTGTGCGTTTCTATGTTTTGTAGAGGAAGATAAGTGTTTCCAAATACATCATCAATGTGCATCATGTGATTTTGACCATTGTTAGTAGATATTGCCTACCTACTGTCTACTAATCGGTTGATTCTGTCACTGGAAACACTTATCTTTATCTTTCTTTTCTACAAAACATAGAAACCTGCCATTTTGACATATGCTGATGTTGCAGTGTTGCAAACAGGCGTGGAGGCTGATTGTCAACGAGTAGAAGCTGGTGCTTGTTGAGTTGCAAGGAGGCTGCGTTCAAGGCTAGTTAATAAAGTAGTTGCGTTCCAAGGAGGCTGCGTTCAAGGCTAGTTAATAAAGTAGTTGCGTTACAAGGAGGCTGCGTTCAAGGCTAGTTAATAAAGTAGTTGCGTTCCAAGGAGGCTGCGTTCAAGGCTAGTTAAAGTAGTTGCGTTACAAGGAGGCTGCGTTCAAGGCTAGTTAATAAAGTAGTTGTGTTACAAGGAGGCTGCGTTCAAGGCTAGTTAATAAAGTAGTTGCGTTACAAGGAGGCTGCGTTCAAGGCTAGTTAATAAAGTAGTTGCGTTCCAAGGAGGCTGCATTCAAGGCTAGTTAATAAAGTAGTTGCGTTACAAGGAGGCTGCGTTCAAGGCTAGTTGAAGTAGTTGCGTTCCAAGGAGGCTGCGTTCAAGGCTAGTTAAAGTAGTTGCGTTCAAGTCTGGTCCTCTTTCCTGAATTCTTGTTCATTCTTAACACCACTAAATGTATGAACATGGTATGAATCTGGATTGCTACAATGGCACCCAAGTTGTTATAATAGTAGAAGCACACACTCTTCATGCCACACATAAGCTTGAACTTTCCACATAATATTCATATCCTCACTTCAGGCACAAAGGTATTTCCTCCATCATATTCAAACAGTCAATTATATCTTACACTAAACTAATATGTCCGAAAAATGTTTTGAACCAACATTGCATTGCATTCACATCATCGACAGACGCAAGCTGTTAACAGGGACGTAACCAAATTTGTGCACAAAATTTGAGCGAAAAAGGCTTTTGTGCGTATTGAAAATGTCTGGGATTTTTTATTTCATCTCATGAAACCAACACTTTACATGTTGCATTTATATTTTTATTCAATGTAGTATATGTTTGTGTGCCAGATATCACCTATCCTAACTGCCATTGGTAATAGAACAGGGACTGTGTGTATTTCTTCACAGATGCATGAGATGCAGAGAGACCTGACACTCAACACACCCACATGTCCTGTAATAACAACACCATTTTCAGTCAGTGTGTCACTAATAAGCTCTGCCTCAACTCTGCCTATTTCTACAGTTTGACTGGAGATGCTTTTGCCAGACGGCATCCTCCGTCGTTTGGTGGGGAGACCATATTTGGGTAGGTTTATTCTGACCTGTTCAAACTTCAACATAGTACCTGTTTGTGTGTCAGATATTACCTATCCTAACTGCCATTGGTAATAGAACAGTGACTGTGTATGTGTTCACAGAAACATGTATGGAGCCAACAGATGGAGACTTGCAAGATGATGAAGTCCAGAATGACAGACGGAATTAATACTGATTAATCTGAATGGAGAGAGACCTGGTACTCGGTATTAACATTTTACTAGACACAACTTTTACTTGTATGGTCTGTTTTTATTATTGAATTGAATGGTATCAGTCAAAATGGGGAGCGAGAAACCCTGTGTATTCTGCACCAGGATCAGGGAATTCCTGTTGTATATGAGACACCACACAGGAAGGTATGACCACTCTGACATGTTTGCCAAGGTAGCCCCATTTACTACCAGACAAAATTGCGATAAGCACAGTATCTGTATCAGCAGGGAATGACAATGAAAGATGAAAGGTGCACATTGTTATGTTAAGGGTTGTTTATTCTACATGGACCTGTTACTACATTTGTGTAACGAATGTCGTCAGAAGGAGACCAAGGTGCAGCGTGGTAAGCGTACATTTCCTTTTAATTTTCAATGTACACCAAAAACAATAAACAATACAACGACCGAACAGCTTCGTCGTGCAAACAACATGCACATGAACAAAGACAAGATCCCACACAGAAGGAGGGAAAAAGGGCTACCTAAGTATGATCCCCAATCAGAGACAACGATAGACAGCTGCCTCTGATTGGGAACCACACTCGAGATCCCCTTTAGAATAGGTCAACTTGGCCACTAGAGGGATATTTTAAACATTTTCACTTTTCCTTTCGTTCCAGTTGGTATGTCACAAGGGTAGTGTGCCAATATTGCATGATGTATGCTTGACAGGATACTAGCTACTAACGTTAGACAAAATTCAAAACACACTTTTTCGCATACAGTATATGAGAAAATCCCACGTTTTTGCTTATCAGTTTTACACACATCAATGTGCATTTACGGAAACATAGATAAAGGAGGTCTATACAACATTTAAGTTTATCATACAGCGTAAAATAAACCTTGTGGTCAATAGCTGTCATGAACCTCTATTGGTATTGTACTACTCCGTTGGTTAATTAGGAATCCACAGGGTACACTAACCATGGGTTTGAGTCTCCCTTGTTTCAAGCTTCTTTGTTAAGGAAAAAAGTGGAAGAAGTCGGTGTCCCAGGGCTCCAAATGCGGTACATCCGGCCCTGTGCTTGACGGCAATTTGACAACAAAAAAGATTATTGCTCTTATCCATAATAATCTCATCATGTAGTAGGCTATACCCACACTGTATCTGCTAGAGCAATTGTTCCCAAACGTTTTATAGTCCCATACCCCTTCAAACATTCAACCTCCAGCTGCAGGGTCAGCGCACTCTCAAATGTTGTTTTTTGCCATCATTGTAAGCCTGCAACACACACACTATAGGATGCATTTATTAAACATAAGAATGAGTGTTAGTTTTTGTCACAACCTGGCTCGTAGGAAGTGACAAAGAGTTCTTATAGGATCAGGGCACAAATAATAATATAATAATCAATAATTTTGCTCTTTATTTAACTATCTTACATATAAAACCTTATTTGTTCAGCGAAAATTGTTCGGGCGGCGTTCGATGGTCGACGTCACCGGCTTTCTAGCCATCACCGCTCCATTTTTCATGTGTCCATTTGTTTTGTCTTGTTGCCTGCACACCTGGTTTTCATTCCCCAATCAATCTACATGGATTTCTTCCTCTGTTCCCCATCATGTCTTTGTGTCAGATTGTTTGTGTTACGTGTGTATTGTTGACGCACCAGATTGGCTTGTTTTTCCCGTGTTATTTTTCACGAAGATGTTTATTGTTAAGCATAATTCTTGTGACTGTTTTGCGCGTTTTGCACTTTTGCCTTAATAAAGTGTGCGCGTGTTCACAAATCTCTGCTCTCCTGCACCTGACTTCGCTACCAGTACGCACACATCTGACAATAACTCACCACAGGTTAATGAGAAGGGAGTGCTTGAAAGGACTCTGCAATGTTGAGTTGTATTGGAGAGAGTCTCCGTCTTAAATAATTTTCCAAACACAATCTGTGTCTGTATTTAGTTTTCATGCTAGTGAGGGCCGGGAATCCACTCTCACATAGGTAAGGTGGTTGCAAAGGGCATCAGTGTCTTAACAGCTTGATTTGCCAAGGCAGGATACTGAGCGCAGCCCTATCCAGAAATCTGCCAGTGGCTTCTGATTAAATTACATTTTCACAGAACCGCTTGTTGCAATTTTAATGAGTCTCTCTTGTTCAGATATCGTTAAGTGGACTGGAGGCAGGGCATGAAAGGGATAACGAACCCAGTTGTTTGTGTCATCCGTTTCAGGAAAGTACCTGCATAATTACGCACCCAACTCAGGTGGTTCACTATATCACATTTGACATTGTCCGTAAGCTTGAGTTAATTTGCACACAAAAAAATCATACAATGATGGAAAGACCTGTGTGTTGTCCTTGTTAATGCAGACAGAGAAGAGCTTCAATGTCTTAATCATAGCCTCAATGTTGTCCCACACATTGAATATAGTTATATAGAGTCCCTGTAATCCTAGATTCAGATCGTGCATGCGTCAGACAAGTGAAAATGATGGTCAGTATAGAAAACTTTAAGCTCGTCTCACAATTAAAAAAAAACGTGTCAATACTTTTCCCCTTGATAACCAGCGCACTTCTGTATTTTGTAAAAGCGTTACATGGTCGCTGCCCATATCATTGCATAGTGCAGAAAATACACAAGATTTCAGGGGCCTTGCTTTAACAAAGTTAACTGTTTTCACTGCAGTGTCCAAAACTTATTTCAAGCTGTCAGGCATTCCTTTGGCAGCAAGAGCCTCTCGGTGGATGCTGCAGTGTACCCAAGTGGCGTCAGGAGCAACTGCTTGCATGCGCGTTACCACTCCACTGTCTCCCTGTCATGGCTTTTGCGCCACCAGTACAGATACCAACACATCTTGACCACCTTGACCACATCTTGACCATCTTGACCAAGTCCATTTGATGTCACAAAGCTGTCCAATACTTAAAAAATGTCCTATCCTGTTGTCCTGGTTTCCAGTGGTTTGCAGAAGAGGATGTCTTCCTCAATTGACCCCCCATAAACGTAAAGGACATATACCAGGAGCTGTGCCAGGCCCTCCACGTCTGTTGACTCATCCAGATGTAAAGCATAGAATTCCCTGTCTTGTATGTGAAGCAGTAATGGTTTCAAAATATCTCCTGCCATGTCACTGTCACATTGTCTGTATAGTTATTTTGACATTTTCCCCCAGCATTGTCCCAGCCATATCCGCAGCAGCAGGTTGAATTAAGTCCTCCACAATAGTATGGGGCGGACCTGTCCTAGCCACTCGGTAGCTCACCATATAAGACAATTCTAGACCCTTCTTATTAATGGTATCTGTTGGTTTTATACATGTCTTACTATTCTTAATTCTCGCTCAAAAAACTCCTGTGGCTAATTTTTCAAATTGGCATGTTGGTTTCTAAATGTCTGCGCAAGAGTGAAGGTTTCATTGAGTTGTGAGATAGTACTTTTGCACATATAACACACTGTAGCTGAGGAAAGGCACTACCACCCTATATAAGTGCACCCCAAATCAATGTAGTTCTCATTATAATTGAGTCTCTTCGAATGTCCAACGTCCCTGTCTATTGTTCGGTGCTTTCCCGGGTAAGGGGGCAGTAGCTCTTCGGCTGCATCAGATTCACAACTGTCAGTGTCCATGTGTAACAGTATAACTTTAGACCGTCCCCTCGCCCATACCCGGGCGCGAACCAGGGACCCTCTGCACATATCAACAATGAAGCATCGTTACCCATCGCTCCACAAAAGCCACAGCCCTTGCAGAGCAAGGGGAACTACTACTTCAAGGTCTCAGAGCAAGTGATGTCACTGATTGAAACGCTATTTAGTGCGCACCGCTAACTAAGCTAGCCGTTTCACATCCGTTACACATGCTAGCTTGGCTAACAAACAAATGCAGAATTACTGATGCTAGCATTGAATGTGAGACTTGTGTCATCGACGGGTGCAGGTGTAGTACTGCTGGTTGTAGCAGTACTACCAGTAGAGCTGGAATGTGTCTCAATGGACACGGGCCTTACTAAGTTGACTGTTTGAAATGTGAATCACATTTTTATTTGGCATATCCCGACGGCATTGCGCATACCCCTGGGATACTGAGCTAGAGCATACGTGCCAAGACCAGAGTGGGCACATTTGCTATTTAACCTGATTTTTGTCATGATAAAACCATCAGTAGAGTTTAAAAAAATGGGAAACCCATTTAAATGTGATGTTTTATTCAGTACTGTCACCTGTGCTCCCCCTCCAGCCTCTAGGTCACCAGGCTGCTCTTTATGCCGCACACCTGTCACCATCATTACACACACCTGCACGTCATCAGACTCACCTGGACTCCATCACTTCCCTGAAAATTTGTCGTCAATTGGAATAAAACCTAGCTATTGTAGACTATAACCTACCCGCACAGTCTACCCACACTGTATCTGCAAGCTGTTGGCTAGACAACATGTGCCAAGACCAGAGTAAGCTCATTTGCTATTTAATGTCAGTGACACTACATCATCACACCCTGATTTTTATCTGCAACAAGTTAATTTGGTGAAAACACACCAATGGTGGGAAAATGTGCAGATTTTGTTTGTGCAGATTTTTTGAAAATTCATGTGAAAATCTGTCACATGTATGTAAACCAGTGGCGGTATGTTCCCGGGTTTTTTTCATGGGCTTGGCCTTATTTCTATTACAGCATGTTGGATGACTGTCATTCATATTCCATTCACCCAGTTCAATGTAACAGTGATAGGTCTAGGCTACTACATGATACTTGAATTTTCCCTTTATGTGTCATGAGGTTGCTACAACCTGGCCTACGAATGAAAGTTTACAACGTAGGTGCAAACAGGTCAAGAGAAATATTTGAGGTGACACATGGACAGACAGTGACACATTCAATACTGCCATGCACACTCTTGCAATGCATCTAGCTGATTTAGGGTGTAATCATTAGTCCAACAGTTGCAAACAAGAGTTTCCATTGGACAAATTTAATTATGTTTATCCCCGTTCCGTTTGCTTCCGTTTAAGAAAATGTTTTCAACAGAATCAATACCCCCCTGATTCCTTGTAAACACAGTTCACTTTCATAGCAAACACATTGTATTCCTTCTCACCTTTTCCCTTGGCTTGTGGACTTCAATGCACAACACATCAGCTGTATGTGACCAGGCAAAAAAAACTTTCAAGCCAAACCATATCCGCTAACCGCTACACACAGCCTACATCATTGTCAGCAAATTAGCTAAAGTAACGTCATAGTCAACATAACTAATAGAAATAACGCATTAGTAAAGCCGCTACAATCATGCAGTAAAGTTAGTGTACAGTCAGTAAGCAGTTTAGCACTTACACCGGCGGGTGAAAATTGTTAAAACCAAAAGCTTACCATGACTTGGAAGAGTTCCAGTGTTGTTTTGGATAGTCATAGCCAGCTAGCTAGCGCAGCAACCCTCTCTGTGAATTTGCTAGCTAAGTAAATAAAACTGAAAATGGGAGAAATGTCACACCCTGATATGTTTCACCTGTCTGTGTTTCACCTGTCCATCAGCCCACAAAGCAATCCCTGGTGCCTACGAATGGAGGCTCCTTGGGAGATGGCATTGCACAGCTGGTCCGGGTCTGTGGGTCAGTCAGGTCCAGTTCGTACTATCAGGTATGGAGGTAAGACCCAGATGCAGACCACGTCGAAATAAACAATCGTTTACTATTCCAACAGGGGCAGGCAATAGACAGGTCAAGGCAGGTAGGGGTCATTAAACCAGAGGTGGGGCAACGGTACCAGGCGGCAGGCAGGCTCAGGCAGAGTGTTCAGGCAGATGGGCTCGGAGTCAGGACAGGCAAGGGTCAAAACCAGGAGGGCGAGAAAAGAGAGACTGGAAACAGCAGGAGCTGAGACACAAAACGCTGGTTGACTTAAACAAACAAGACGAACTGGCAACAGACAGAGAACTCAGGTATTTATACCTGCTCCTTCCCGGGAGCCCCGGTTACGTCCTCCGGAACGCTTTAATGGAGAGCTGAGCAACAGTTGGGCATTTTTAGGTTAGTGTGCCATCATTTTCAAGCTTCAGTCCTCCTCCTTCCCCTCGGATTGCTCCAAAATAGCCTACCTCATCACGCTGATGTCTGGAAGGGCTCTTACCTGGACTACCACCGTATGGAAACAGCAGCCGGCCATATGTGCGAGCCTGGAGGGGTTCGTGGGAGAAGTGAGGAAAGTCTTTGATGCCCCGTTCTCCTGGAGAGAAGCTGCGCAGAAGCTAATCCAGCTCCGGCAGGATGCCCGCACTGTGGCTGACTATGTGGTGGATTTCCGTACGTTGGCAACAGTGAGTGCGTGGAACCCGGAAGCACTGTTTGACATGTTCCTGCACGGTGTCTCAGAGGAGGTTAAAGACGATCTTGCAGCTCGGGAGTTACCCACAGATTTTGACTCCCTCATTGCTTTGACCATCTGCATCGATGGGCGATTGCGGGAAAGACGGATGGAGAGGAAATTCGATTTCACTCGCACGTCCAGGGATTCCACCTTGCGTCCGAGTCATCCAGGAAGTCCCCGATGGTCCCGTGGCCGAGAGCACCCGAGATTTCCCGACCTTCCTCGAGTCACAGAGGAGGGCCGAGGCACTGTTTCCCAAGCCCATGCAACAAGGCAAGGCTGGGCTGTCGCCAGCGGAACGGCAACACCGGATCAGCACAAGGAGCTGTCTGTATTGTGGAACTTTTGATAATTTTGTGTCCTCGTGCCTGGTAAATGACCAGGCTCACCGGTAGGAGCAAATACTCTGGTGGGCCATATGGGGAACTTTTCTGCTTCCCTTACTCACATCAGTTTTCATGTAATTCTGCTGTGGGGAAACCAGTCCAAATCCCTCCGGGTCCTCATTGACTCTGGGGCCGATGAGAGCTTATTGGATGCCACACTGGCTTCCGAGCTTTAACATCCCCACTTAGCCCCTCTCCATTCCCGTGGATGTTAGAGCGTTGGACGGGCGCTCTATAGGTCGGGTCACCCATAACACCACACCCATCAACCTACGGGTGTCAGGGAATCACAGCAAGACCATTCAGTTCTTGCTCATCAAGTCCCCCGATCCCTGTGGTTTTGAGATTCTCCTGGCTCCAGCGACACAACACTCATCAGCTGGTCTACGGGTGCCATCATGGGCTGGAGTCCGTTCTGCCACGTCCATTGTCTGAAGTCGGCGCAACCTGCCCTGGGACGTCTTCCTGGGTCCTCGGAGGTGGTTCCAGACCTCTCTGCCATTCCCGCGGAGTACCAGGACCTCTGGGAGGTGTTCAGCAAGTCCCGGGCCACTTCCCTTCTGCCGCACCACCCCTATGAATGTGGGATTGACGTTCTCCCTAGCACCACGCCGCCCCGGGGGTGTCTGTTCTCGCTGTCGGGACCTGAAACCAAGGCTATGGAGGACTACATTGGGGGCTCCCTAGCTACTGGATTTATCCATCCCTCTTCCTCTCCCACTGGGGATGGATTCTCCTTCGTGGAGAAGAAGGACAAGACCATGCGCCCATGCATTGACTACCGGGGACTCAATGACACCAATGTTAAGAACTGTTATCCGCTACCACTTATTTCCTAGGCCTTCGAGCCGCTCCAGGTGGCCACTGTGTTCTCCAAGCTGGATCTATGTAACGCCTACCACCTGATGCGGATATGAGAGGGGGACAAGTGGAAGACCGCCTTCAACGCGGCCACTATGGATATCTAGTCATGCCCTTTGGTCTCACCAACGCCCCTGCCATGTTCCAGACTCTGGTGACTGACATTCTCTGTCTTCATCTACATTGATGACATCCTTGCCTTCTCCCGCTCCCCCCAATAAGACGTGCTCCATGTCCGGCAGGTTCACCAGCGCCTTCTGGAGAACCAGTTATTCGTTAAGTCGGAAAAATGTGAGTTCTATCACTTCACTATTCCCTTTCTGGGCTACGTCATTTCTGCTGGGAGGGTCTAGATGGATCCTGAGAAGGTGAAAGTGGTGGTGGATTGGCCTCAGCCTACGTCCAGGGTGCAGCTGCAACGCTTCCTGGGGTTCACCTGCTTTTTCCGGGTTTACAGCACCCTGGTCTCCCCCGTCTGCCCTCACCTCTACTAAGGTTCTGTTCACTTGGTCCACGGCCGCAGACCGGTTGTTCCGGGGCCTTAAACATTGCTTCACCCTGGCTCCGATCCTGGTTCATTCGTACCCTTCCTGTCAGTTTGTGGTGGAGGCCGATACTTCGGATGTCGGATTGGGGGCTGTTCTGTCCTAACGTTCTGTCCTGGACCTTAATTAAGCTTCATCCCTGCGCCGCCTTCTCCCACAGCCTCACCGCCACGGAGAGGAATAACAATGTGGGGAATCGGGAGCTTCTCGCGGTGAAGATGGCATTGGAGGCACTGGCTCGAAGGTGCGGAACATCCGTTCATTGTGTGGACAAACCACAAAAATCTGGAGTATCTCTGCACCACCAAGCACCTCACCCCCTGGCAGGCGAGATGGGCCCTGCTGTTTACCCGGTTAAACTTTTCCCTCTCCTACCGGCCGGGGTCCAAGAACATCAAGCCGGATGCCCTGTCTTGCTGCTATAACCCCACTGCTACCACCCCAAAGCCCGAGACCATCCTTCCCACCTCGTACCTGGCGACGGCACTCAGCTGGGGTATCGGTAAACAGTTCCGGTAGGCGCAGCAGTCCCAGCTGAACCCTGGGGATGGCCCAGATAACCGAATGTTCGTGCCTGACGCTGTCCGCTCCGCAGTCCTGGAGTGGGCCCATCTCCTCCAGGAACCTGGAGGAAAGCCCAGTCGGCCCTTCTCAAGACCACCACCAGGTATCGATGACAAGCGGATCGCCATCAGACCCTGGCTCCCCGGTATCTTCTCGGGCAGAAGGTATGGCTATCTACCCGGGATCTGCCCCCCCCCCCCCCCCCCCCCCCGGTTTATCGGCCTGTTCCCCATCTCCAAGATCATTAGCCCCTCTGCTGTTCGTCTTCTGTTTCTCGGTACCCTTCGTATACATCCCACCTTTCATGTGTCCAAAGTCAAATCCATGTCTCATAGCCCTTTGTCTCCCGTTTCCAGGCCCATCCCTCTTCCCCATCTTATCGACGGCCAACCAGCTTACACGGTGAGGCGTCTCCTGAAGTTTCAACCTTAGGGCAGGGTGTTCCAGTACCTGGTTGACTGGGAGTGTAATGGCCCGGAGGGGATGTGCTGGGTCCCCACCAGGGACATCCTGGACACAGGCCTCATCGCAGATTTTCAGCATCGACACCCTAGAGGGGAGGGGGTGGGGGGGTACTGTCACACCCTGATCTGTTTCACCTGTCTTTGTGATCATCTCCAGGTGTCGCCCATCTTCCCATTATCCCCTGTGTATTTATACCTGTGTTCTCTGCTTGTCTGTTGCCAGTCAACCAGTGTTTGTCTCAGCTCCTGCTTTTTCCAGTTTCTCTCTTCTCGCCCGACAGGTTTTTACCCTTGCCTGTCCTCCGAGCCCGCCTGCCTAACCCCGCCAGCCGACCTCTACCTTTACCCCCTCTGGATTACAGACCTCTGCCTTACCCTGACCCTGAGCCTTCCTGCTGCACAGTATCATTGCCCTTCTTCTGGTTTACTGACCCCTACCTGCCTTGCCTGCCCCTGTTGGAATATTAAACGATTGTTTATTCGACGTGGTCTGCATCTGGGTCGTACCTCCATACCTGGTAGAAAATTACGACATCTATCTCGCTTCTCCTTCATTTTGGAAGAAATTAATTTATTCAAAACTGTTCAACTATTGTCTGTCTCTCTTTGAGTCAACTGCCCACCACATGTTATGCACTGCAGTGCTAGCTAGCTAGCTGTAGTATATGCGTTCAGTATTAAATTCATTATCTGATCCTTTGATTGGGTGGACAAAATGTTAGTTCATGCTGCAGAAGCTCTGATAGGTTGGAGGACGACCTCTGGAAGTTGTCATAATTACTGTGTAAGTCTATGGAAGGGGTTGAGAACCGTGAGCCTCCTAGGTTTTGTATTGAATTAAATGTACCCAGAGGAGGAAGGAAGCTAGCTGTCCTCTACTACACCATGGTGCTACCCTACAGAGTGCTTTTGAGGCTACTCAGACCTTCATTGCAAAACAGTGTGTTTTAATCAATTATTTGGTGATGTGAATATATTTATTATAGTTTTATCTAAAAAGCATAACATTTTAAATGTTTTACAACTATTTTTTATGAAATTCACTGAGGAGGATAGTCCTCCCCTTCCTCCTCTGAGCCATCACTGATGGAAACCTAGCTATAGATATAAAATAATTTCATGGTTTGTATAAACATTATTTTAAATGGTCTTAAATGTTTTTTTTCTGACCTGATTTCTTTCCACACATCACAAGACTTATTATTTAAACATAATAATATATATTGTGCATTATACTTCTGCTAACATGTCTATTCTACTGAGTTTATTATATTCTTGTTGCATTGTCCAGAAGGAACCTGCAAGTAAGCATTTCGTTGGACATACCCACTACCAGTCAAAGGTTTTAGAACACCTACTCATTCAAGGGTTTTTCTTTATTTTTTACTATTTTCTACATTGTAGAATAATAATGAAGACATCACAACTATGAAATAGCACGTATGGAATCATACAGTAACCAAACAAGTTTAAAACAAATCAAAATGCATTTGAGATTCTTCAAATAGTCACCCTTTGCCTTGATGACAGCTTTGCACACTCTTGGCATTTTCTCAACCAGTGTCACCTGGAATGCTTTTCCAACAGTCTTGAAGGAGTTCCCACATATGCTGAGCACTTGTTGGCTGCTTTTCCTTCACTCTGCAGTCAGACTCATCCCAAACCATCTCAATTTGGTCAAGGTCGGGGGATTGTGGAGGCCAGGTCATTCTGATGCAGCACTCCATCCCTTTCCTTCTTGGTGAAATAGCCCCTACACAGCCTGGAGGTGTGTTGGGTCAGGCTGGTCTCATAGACGTAACATAGTAAAAATAAATCCGGGACCCTCAAATTAGTATGATATGTCATGTTTGGTATGGTTACATAGGATAGAAGGGCACTTAAGCCAAGAACAAAAGGAGGGTGGTGAACATCTAGCAACCCAAAGGCCGTGTGTTTATCTCATCACAGACAACTTTAGCGTTTTAGTTATTTAGCAACTTTGCAACTACTTAGTTTGTTAACTAACCCTTCTCCTAATACTTTTACCTAACCCTTCCCGTTTAACCTAACTCCTAACCTTAACCCCTAGTGTTAGCTAAAGTTAGCGTTAACAACACATTGGAATTCATAACATATACGTTTTAAGAGATCCACAAATTAATACATACCATACGAAACATAACATATCATACTAAATGGAGTGTCTTGGATTTATGTACAGAAAAATATGAATTTCTCTGAGACCAGTAATTTAAACTTGTTAATTGATTGATTAAATTGATTGATTGGCCAGAGATTCCGCTCACCTGGTGTCCCCAGGATACGACAGGGGTGTCAAACTCCTGTTGCCCCAGGGGCTGCATTCATTCTTCAACGAGGTCCGGAGGGCAGCACTGAACATTTGCTATATTTCCTTGTGTCAAAATGAGCAAAAAATAGTCCTCTATCCACCGTTTTGGGAATTGTCCGATGCGCCCTGACTGTTTGGTGATTATTAGTGAGTTGGACAGTGAAGAAACTGTATGAATGTAGATCCATTGACTGTGCACAGTGATTATTAGTGAGCTGGACACATAGCCGAAGGAAAGTAGGGGGTCTGAGGGGGCTGCAGCATCCTATGAAAAATTGGATTAAAAAAATATATGACAAAAAAAAAACTAGTGCACTGGGCCTTTACTTGTCCTGTATTAGGTGACCGATACCGCCAGCTGTAGTGCAGCCCCCACCCCCAAAAAAAAGATGTCAGCAAATTGGCTGGACATTCAAGAAATGGTGTGAATGTAGGTGTGAATGTAGGTCCATTATAATTTCTACAGTTTCAATTTGGTTTTAGTAATTTTAAAGTATATTCAGTTCGTTTCTCCCCCGCCCCAAAAGATATGTTAAAAAATACATGATAATTTTTTAAACCTTTATTTAACTAGGCAAGTCAGTTAAGAACAGATTCTTATTTTCAATGACGGCCTAGGAACAGTGGGTTAACTGCCTGTTCAGGGGCAGAACGACAGATTTGTACCTTGTCAGTTCGGGGGTTTGAACTTGCAACCTTCCGGTTACTAGTCCAGCACTCTAACCACTAGGCTACCCTCCTAAAAAAATAGTATTGCTTTGCGGGCAAATATGTTGTATGTTTGGTATACGATTACATGGGATGGGATGTATGCCAATATAGATTTAGGTACTGGCATTTTTGCCTTACAGTAAATAATTCCCCCCGTTGAAATAGCCTACAATGGAACAAAGACGCATAGCCTCTCTCTGTAGATTAACAAATTCAGATTTGTTGAGCAGCTTTGGTTTATACAAGGTCACATTTGTATTTATTTTATTTCACCTTTATTTAACCAGGTAGGCAAGTTGAGAACAAGTTCTCAATTACAACTGCGACCTGGTCAAGATAAAGCAAAGTAGTTCGACACGTATAACAACAGAGTTACACATGGAGTAAAACAAACAATAATACAGTAGAAAAATAAGTCTATATACAATTTAAATAAATAAATAATTTGATTTGCATTGGGTGAATAGACCACATAACATTGTACTATTTGTGCATGTCTCGAGCTCGGGGCATCCACAATAACGTTATGAACGGTACCAGGGTAATACTATGCTGACGTGTATAACCTCCGCATGCACCGGAAGATCTTATTTCACTCTGATTACGCGTCCAAGGAATAGCCCCATCTGCCCCATTCATTTCTAATCCTGTACCCGGAAAAGTAACTCTTCGACGTGTATGCATGGTACCGTGTGTTTCCGGTATAGCGTGTGTTCACAGTTATCCAGCCTTTTCCTCTTGGGTTTCAATAGAACAGTCACTTTGGATTCCCGGCTCCTTACCTGTTTCCCCCTAAACGGCGTATCTAACTTTGTGGACATGGCATCATCAGTTTCGGCACAGGCGAATCCTGCTCCGGTTGCGGCGCTCCAGAGAGGAATAGTCAAGATGGTAGGAACATATGGATGAAGAGTGTGGGACTAGGGATGATGCTAACAGCTTGTTAGCTTTCGATTAACGAGCTAGTTACGATAGCCAACTTGTGGGGGATTCAACTTCTCATTGTCGTGGGATTTTACTTGTTAGAAAAGTACTATTTAATGTCGTGTTCAATGACACTGTTGGCTAGCTAACACCGTTAGCTAACTAGCACCACACATTGACTCAATGTTGCAGTTTAGGATTAGCAACGTACATTGAGGAGTTGACAGGGTTTGTGTAAAAGGTGCTAACTAACGGTACTGTAGTAAACATTGCATTGCGCAATGAAACTATTTTTGAGACAAACAAGCAAGAGGGAGTTGGGTGTCCTACAGAAGTGCTTGAATGAGGTGTTTAGGAAAATACCTTGACATTAGAAACCTCTTGAGAATATTTGAACTATCTGGAGCCAGTTTAAGTTGCAACAAGACAACTTTTTTTGCACAGTAATTGTTGGCAGATGTTAAATCATGACCCCCGTCCTAGCAAAATTGCTTGGTTGACCTCGGCTATGAGGTTCATGTAGCTAGGTTACTGTAGCCAGATAAACCTGCACTAGCTTAGCTAGCTAGGAGTGTTCAAAGTTCGTGTCCTGGTGAGCGCGTGCAGCTGTATCGTGGCTAAACTCTGATTTATGTTTCTGGAACGGAGCTAGCTGGCATTATTTGATTCCAATCTCCACACACAACATCCAAATGGTTAGCTAGCTGGCATTATTTGATTCCAATCTCCACACACAACATCCAAATGGTTGGCTAGCTATCATAGCTAGCTTTCACGTTAGAGTATGTCGGTCAACTCGAACAATTGACACTACTATCAAAATAATATTTTGGTTTGAGGCGAATTAGATAAGTTACCTATTTCCAAAAAGTGTCGCAAAAATATCAAACGGGTGAAACATTTTGCCTTCAGTGTAGTTTGGCCAGCAAGTCCTGCTGCTCAGAAGAGACCACGAGAAACTGACACGTATTCCTCGCCCCCCTTAAACTCCCTCGGTAGTGGAAGCAAGCGGCAGCAGTTGTAGTATCTATAGCTACAGTGGTCCAAAGTAACCCCAAATGATTTAGCATACACAGTCTCATTCTACATCTAAGCGATTTCTAGAGGCTAGTATTCGGCTTGCTAAATCATTTGGGGTTACTTTGGGCCTTGCATTTAATCACATTCCCGATTTTTGGCAATTACTCATTTTACTTCCTCTCGGTGGGCCAGTCTATACCGTTTCCAGTTTGTATTCGAGGTGATACATGTTCTGTGTGTCTGTGTCATTTCCTGAAAAGCATTTTCAGTGATCAGATTCAGGCCACAGTTGATCTAATCTAGTGTGATATATATTGGCTAGCTACAGCAGATATGGCTACAAGCTATCCCACCCACTGTAGTTACTGACTGAAAGGCCTGTTTTTTTTTTTTGTATACAGTAATTATAGACTGCCTGCCACTGCCTGTGTGGTCTAGGGGAGGGTCATGTAATTGATGAAATATCAATAGTTCTCGGTGTTGTAGTATTAGTTGCCCTGAACCATCTTGTGTGCAGACTAGCCTATAGATTATATTCTGCTCAGTTTGAGTGTGAAGATGAGGACCGGAGGTCAACTTTGATAGCTTGACGCAAGACCATTGATTTTGTTAAAAACAATCTGTTTCTGGCCATTTATGTATTTATCAGTTATTGACCTCACAATAAGACAGGTTCAAGTAACTTTCGTTGTGGTGCTAAATCATGAAGTTGCAGCCGCGGAAATGGACAGCTCACGGTGCTGAAAGTGGGCAAATTCAACTAGGCATAATTCATTTTAACCGTCTTCAATTTAATTAGACTTTACTAACAACGAGGGCTTTGTATTGTAGCCTATTTCTTCCTATTTAAGAAATAAGAAGTTTGACAGATGAAATTAGGCAATTGCTCCACCCCCCATGCACCCTTTAAATAACCTACCCCCGTGTCAGTGAAGGGCTGTTAAGTTAACATCTAGAATTGAGGGGGTATGAGAGGGTATGCCATAGGCCTACCCTTAATTAAAGACAATGTGGAAAAAGTACAGCCTACCCCTTAGCTTCATTTTGAAGGAAATAAAACTGATCCGGTGATATAAACTGATGAATAACAACGCTTTGATCCACAATGCTTAATGCTAGAAATGAGCTGTAAAACACCCAGGAAAGACGTGATGGGGATGCATATGGGGATATCATTGTTTTGATGCTTTGAAATTTCGAGACGGAGCTACAACCTAGAGCCGAGAAGAAGAAAAAATTGACTTTGTTTGTGAAGAAATCAAATTCTGTCACTATCAATTTATTAAGCTATTCACTTTCTGTACAATAGAAGATGTTTAAACCCGGACAGCTTTCAGGGAAACACTTGTGACCTTCTCTCACTGGGTTAAGCCATGGAAGAAAAGGAGCCAGCAGTTAAAGCTTCCATTTTCTGTGTTGGTAGGCCTTCTCTGTCTGGGGTGGAAAGGTAGGTCGAACTTTTGAAAGTACCATGCTCAGATTCCTACTGACGTCTCAGATTGAATTATTTGCAAACAGGGACACTTTAGTTGCGAACAAGACACATGGATTTGGCATTGGAGAAATATAATAACATTGATCAAATTAACACATCGGCCTATCACTCTCTGTCCTTCGTCTGTCATTTTGGTAATTTGTATTGTATTCAAAAAATATTCAGCAAATATGTTGAATTCCATTAAATGTTTAAGGCATTTTTTTTCTCTGGCCTGCAAATACAATGATAGTCATGCAATGCTTTTATTAGTGAGATCTTTCTTCCTTCGATCTTGTCCACAGTGGTCTGCGAACACACAGCCTTCTGGCCTGCGCTATTAAAATTCCTGCGTTGCCATGTAATACTTCAAGGACAAAGAACAGTTTCTAAAACTGCATATCTGTCCAAGAAATGAGGGGAAATGAAAGAGACGTTCTCTGCTATCCACTTTGTTTTAATTATTATTTTGGGTATAAGGGAGGGTCACTTGTTTTTTCCAAGTGTTCTAGGAGGGTTTAGGTCAAATATGGGGCTCCCGAGTGGCGCAGCGGTCTAAGGCACTGCATCTTATTGGAAGAGGTGTCACAACACTCCCTGGTTCAAATCCAGGCTCTATCACATCTGGCCGTGATCAGGAGTCACATAGGGCGGCGCACAATTGGCCCAGCGTCATCCGGGGTAGGCAGTCATTGTAAATAAGAATTTATTCTTAACTGACTTGCCTAGTTAAATAAAGGTTTAAATTAAAATAACTCCCTAAAGAGTTATTTTTAGAGGATGATTTGTTGTGCATCATCTGGCTGGGTCAGTTTGAAGAGCATAGAGAATAGAATTCTGGGTGTTGAGGGATCTTCCCTGAAGACTTGGCTCTTTGTCACATATGGCTTATAGAGTCAGTCCCACTGGTCTTGGTGTAACCTTTGTCTCCTGTTCTTCACTCCTTTCCTTCAAGACCACAAACCTGAGCAGAACAGAGATATTAGCCTATTTCCACTTATCCAACCCTTTCAAATGTGTGTCTGGGAGGAAAGGACATGAGGAGGCAAGCCAAAGCCACTGTGTGGATCGGGAACACAGCCCTTGAAATAATAATAAATAATGCAAAATCAAAGTGTTGGAGAAGAAAGTAAAAGTGCAATATGTGCCATGTAAGAAAGCTATCATTTAAGTTCCTTGCTCAGAACACGAGAACATATGAAAGCTGGTGGTTCCTTTTAACATGAGTCTTCAATATTCCCAGGTAAGAAGTTTTAGGTTGTAGTTATTATAGGACTATTTCCCTCTATACCATTTGTATTTCATATACCTTTGGATGTTCTTATAGGCACTTTAGTATTGCCAGTGTAACAGTATAGCTTCCGTACCTCTCCTCGCTCGAACCAGGAACACAACGACAACAGCCACCCTCGAAGCAGCATTATCCATGCAGAGCAAGGGGAACAACTACTCCAAGTCTCAGAGCGAGTGACGTTTGAAACGCTATCAGCGCGCACCTGCTAACTAGCTAGCCATTTCATATCACATCGTTACACCAGCCTAATCTCAGGAGTTGATAGGCTGGAAGTCATAAACAGCAGCGCTGCTGGCAAAACGCACTAAAGTGCTGTTTGAATTAATGCTTATGAGCCTGCTGGTGCCTACCATTGCTGTCAGACTGCTCTATCAAATATTATATATTTGTCTTAATTATTAAATGTTATAAAGTCTAGTTCGCAACGAGCCAGGCGGCCCAAACTCTTGCATATACCCTGACTGCGTGCAATGAACGCAAGAGAACTGACAGAATTTCACCTGGTTAATATTGCCTACTAACCTGGATTTCTTTTGTAAACTTTTGTGTATTGATTTTAAGAAAGGCATTGGTGTTTATGGTTAGTTACACGTTGGAGCAACGACAGTCCTTTTTCGCGAATGTGCACTGCATCGATTATATGCAACGCAGGACACGCTAGATAAACTAGTAATATCATCAAACATTAGTAGTAATAACTAGTGATTATGATTGATTAAGTTTAATACTAGCTAGCAACTTACTTTGGCTTCTTACTGCATTCGCGTAACAGGCGGGCTCCTCGTGAGGCAGGTGGTTAGAGCATTGGACAAGTTAACTGTAAGGTTGCAAGATTGGATCCCCCGAGCTGACAAGGTAAAAATCTGTCGTTCTGCACCTGAGCAAGGCAGTTAACCAAGCGTTCCTAGGCCGTCATTGACAATAAGAATGTTTTCTGAACTGACTTGCCTACTTAAATAAAGATTAAAGTTGTAAAAAAAAATGTTAAAAATTTGGCGTCCAAAAATACCGATTTCCGATTGTTATGAAAACTTGAAATCGGCCCTAATTAATCGGCCGACCTCTACTCACTACGATCGCTGCCGTTACCACCACTCACTACTATCGCTGCCGTTATTACCACTCACTGCTGACGTTATTACCATTACCACTATTACTTTACCACTACTGCTATTATTACTATTACCACTACTACTACTATTGCTATTACTACTGCTATTGCCACTACTTTTTCTATTACCACTACTGCTATTACTACTACTATTATCACTACTGCTACTCTTACTATTACCACTTATCACTACTGCTACTACTATTGCCACTATTACTACTGCTATTTTCCCTACTGCTATTATTAATACTGCTATTACTATCACTACTGCTATTATTACTATTCCCACTACTGCTATTACTTCTGCTATTACTACTGCTATTACTATCACTACTGCTATTACTATTATCACTATTACTACAACTGCTACAACTAGACTATATACAGTCATTCTCTTTCACCACAACTGTTTTTCCTCCACCTCCATGGAATACTGTTGAGTTCTGAGAGAATTTGTGAAAATTATAAGCACTACCAAAACCTCTACTTCCATATCAGCCCATTAACAGTCTTCGATTAGCTTATCTACATTCTAATAATTGTTGTGCGTGGTCTTACCTACCACTGCTACAATGCAAATAACCCTGGTCTTTTCCCTAATAGCCCAATGCTAATATTTACTGTGATGTTCCTCTCTTCCAGGTCTTGTCAGGATGTGCAATAATCGTGAGGGGCCAGCCACGGGGAGGCCCGCCCCCGGAGCGTCAGATCAACCTGAGCAACATCCGTACTGGAGCGCTAGCTCGCCGTGCCCCCCAGAGCCAGCCCGACCAAAAGGACACCCCTGACGAGGTGAGTTGAAGCACTTCAACCAATCGCTGACAGTGGGCTGGTCCATTCATGAAGAAGAGTGAGGGGGTAGACGTTGTATTGAGATTCATAAGGGAAAAATGAATTTCAGGTGGCTGCATGGAGATGTTTCTTTCACTTTCGGGAGCAGCATAATGAGGGTGGAATGTTGACTAAGAAAACGTGTTGGGTGTCCTTCGATCAGGTTCCACCTGCAGTGACAGTTATGTAATCGCTGATCTATGATACTTGTTGTCTAGTAAAGCATATACAGTGCATTCAGAAAGTATTCAGACCCCCTCCCCTTTTCCACATTCTGTTACATTTTGTTCATAAATGGATTAAATAAAAATAAATCCTCATCAATCTACACACAATACCCCATAATGACAAATAAAAAACCATATGAAATTGAAATGCCTTATTACGTAAGAATTCAGACCCTTTCCTCTGAGTCTCCAAATTAAGCTCCGGTGCATCCTGTTTAAATTGATCATCCTTGATGTTTCTACAACTTGGTTGGAGTCCGCCTGTGGTAAATTAAATTAATTGGACATTATTTGGAAAGGCACACACACCTGTCTATATAAGGTTCCACAGTTGACAGTGCATGTAAGAGCAAAAACCAATCAATGAGGTCGAAGGAATTGTCCGTAGACCTCCGAGACTGGATTGTGTTGAGGCACAGATCTGGGGAAGGATTCCAAAAAATGTCTGCAACATTGAAGGGGACCAAGAACACAGAGGAATCCATTATTCTTAAATGGAAGAAATTTGGAACCACCAATATTTTTACTAGCGCTGTCTGTCCGGCCAAATGAGCAATCGTGGGAGAAGGACCTTGGTCAGAGAGTTTTCAGCAGCAAGGACTGGGAGACCAGTAAGGATCAAGGGAAAGATGAACGGAGCTAAGTACAGAGATATCCTTGATGAAAACATGCTCCAGAGCACTCAGGACCTCAGACTGGGGCAATGGTTCACCTTCCAACAAGGCAACAACCCTAAGCACACAGCCAAGGTGACGCAGGAGTCTCTGAATGTCCTGTGCAGCGACGCTCCCCATCCAACCTGGCAGACCTTGAAAGGATCTGCAGAGAAAAATGGGAGAAACTCCCCAAATACAGGCGTGCCAAGCTTGTAGCGTCATACCCAAGTAGACTTGAGGCTGTAATCGCTACCAAAGGTGCTTCAACAAAGTACTGAGTAAAGGGTCTGAATACTTATGTAAATGTCATAATTCTGTTTATTTTTAATAAATAAATATTCTTTTTGCTTTGTCATTACGGGGTATTGTGTGTAGATTGAGGGGGGGGGGGGGAACAATTTAATATATTTTATAATAAGGCAGTAATATAACAATGTGGAAAAAGTCAAGGGGTCTGAATACTTTCCGAATGCACTCTGTCCCATCTGCCTTCCTTTTATAAGGGAAAATAAGAAACGGTTGTTTTTGGTCAGGGTCCTAGAGCATGTGATGGAGGCTGCTTGTGGACGAAAGGCTGTGTTAGCATGGGAAGCGACATTTGAGGCCTTCCACCATTTTAATGTAGTCAACTGGGTGGTACATCAACTTCATTGGCTGATCCCTCCTGGTGACTATGTTAGAGTCATGTCCAACTGGGTCATCAGGAGGGATCAACCAATTGTGTAAAAGTGAAATTGACTACATCAAAATGGAGATTAAGCTACCCTTTACAGGTGCAATAATGGCAAAGATGATTCCTATATCTATGGTCTTGGTCTGTAAATGAATTGTGGGTGATTGATTATTTGGTGCCCGTAGTGGTATAACATTGACCCGTTGATCATGGCTATCGGTCTTCTTTCCCTTGCAGCCCTTTGCCTTCCAGGCCAGAGAGTTCCTGCGCAAGATGCTGATTGGGAAGGAGGTATGCTTCACAGTGGAGGTCAAGACTGCTCTGGGCAGAGAATACGGCATGGTGTACCTGGGCAGAGGTGAGAAGACCAGCAGACATTTTCAGAGGCCTAGCAACAAATAGAGGCCAGAGTTACTACTAGTCGGGGGAAAACCTCACTACATCACTGGTGCACTATTTGTCTATATCCCACAGGGATATTTTTCCATTCAGGGATAGGATTTCAATTCCCTCCTTGAATTGACTGCATTTGCGTTGATTGAGTGAATGGACTCTTTTTCATGCGTGAACCCTCATACAACCCACTTTGTCCTTTACTAAAACTCTCTTATTTATTTAGTGTTAAATCCTCTGTCTCTCTAGACACCACCGGTGAGAACATTGCTGAATCTCTGGTCAACGAGGGCCTCGCCACCGTCCGCAGGGAAGGAATCCGGGGCAACAAGTAAGACTCAGCAGTGCTGTGATATCACAAGCAACAGGGTGCATCAGTCTTTTAACATTGTGTTGATTGACTTACAAAGGCTTTAATCAGCCCCATGGAGATTTGAAGTGGTGGTAACCAGGGAAACACAACACAGTCAATTTGTCACAGTAGAATTTGCCGTTGTTACATGCGTATGATGATGGACTAGACATCTTTGATTCTTTCCCTATTGTGATATCGGCACACTCTCTACTTGCCGTGATGCCACAATTGTGATGTCACAATACAACACTTGCACTATGACAGAGATTAGAAAATAGTGTGACTATCACTGCGCTACCTGTTGTCACAATGAGCTGCATGTATTATTGATTACACAATGCCACTATACATAGAATCCCCCCCCCCCCCACTTGAGGGTTTCAGTTAAGGTGTGAGTCCAGGTGGTGGCAGTGTTGCCCTGCAGTAACATTGAGGCTTTCCCACTGATCGGCAGTCTCAAAAGCCTCTGTCATACATAACATAAAGCTCACCGGTCTAATAACTGTCCCAAAACACCCTTTCACCTCTGAGTGATTGATCGCCCCCTAGTGGGCTTGACTGGGCGCTACAAGAGTTCAGTGCTGTGAAACCGTGTTTTCACTGTGGGTACCAGATGAATGAATAAATAGTCTGCCTGCATATTTTGGACCTAATGACTCGTTTCAAGCATTCCACGCAATGGCTTGGAACAGGCTTTAATGTAAACGCCTCTACGCAGGCTGTCGTTTGGCCCAAATGGGGTGGCTATTAAGGTGGGAGGGCTGGGAGACGAGCAGACCCTTATTCATTAGCCTGGCGATTGCTCTTGACGATCACCCCAATCGGAGGGCGATGATGATGATTTGAAAAGGAGCGGGCGAGCACATGTTCCGATCCTGGCTGTCCGTGGCGCCCAAACTATGCCAGGCGTCAATTAACAGAAGGCCCGGGCCACATGCCAACCATCCTCTCCTCGCTGCTACGGCAAGCTGCTGGGGCACACTCACACACAATTCCACTACACAGATCTCTTCAAACACTTTCTGTGTCTTCCAAGGGAACCCGACCATGGGGCCACCACCACTGCCTGTGGATTTTGGCAGGCTCCTCCTGGCCAATGAGAAAGTAGGTTGTCTCTGGCTGTGGCTGTTTTGTTAAATTACTGAAAGGGGGAAGGGGGGGCGTTGTGGTTTATGTAACCACACCGACCGGCGGTGAGGGAATCCAAATTAGCATTGGTACCACTGCTTCACAACTATTGATCCTTTAAACTGCGATCCCCAGTGGAGTGACTAAACTGCTGAGGGGTGCCTCTTCTGAACCACGTTCTTCAATGTCCAGTGCTTCTGTTTCTGTCTGCTGTATTTGTCAGATTTTCGGTGCCAGATACACTTGATTTTACATGATCTCATCACACAGTACCAGGTAGGCCACCTCCTGTGTCTTCATTGATCTCTGATCGTCAGCCTAGTCGCATTCTCGCAGTATCTCGCTGTGTCCGTTCAGTATCTGGGCTTGCCTCAAGATGCATCCCAAATGGCACCCTATTCCCTACATAGTGCACTACTTTTATCCAGAACCCTATGGGCCCTGGTCTAAATAAGTGCACTACACCATAGGGAATTGGCACAGCCTCAATCTGTGGTTTGTGCTGTTAGTCCTAAGTAGCTTAAGTGCAATTGACTTTCTGTAGGCTTTTTAGTCTGGCCCAGAAAGTTCATGTTCTCTATTCTTGCTTCGGTAAGCAAGAAACAGTTTTATTTCAGTTGGGATTTGTGTCTAGAACAGTCGAAGGAATGGGGGGAGACGTACTGGTGGTGTTGGGCGCCAGTCCAATGCTCCAATTAGGAGCTGTTTCAGAACACTCAGACTCTCTCTTTGTGTGTGAGACGTGTTTTAATTGAGTACCACTTTGTGCCGCTTTCTTTCTAAACCTAGCACCCACTCTCCCTTTCAGAAAGCATCAATGTAAAAAGGCTCAATTTACACAGTGCACATTTCAACAAAGAACCCAGTCCCACTATCTCACTCTCCATTTCTCATATCAGTCATGGGCAAGCCTCACTTTTCCACTCCGTAAAAAACTTGTTAAAAGTCTTCACACGACGACGGAAAACAATTAAGAAAAGGGGGGAAAAATGCGGGAAAAGCTGATGGTCTTTCAAGATAACGGTCGCCATTTTTGTTTTGAACCAGCGTGTAATTAATTGAGACATATCACCCGCCTTGCCTGCTCGAGGGAGTTGTTGAGTGCCATGTTGTTTTCAAAGAGCCCTCTGATCTTTGTTAGAGGCCCAGTCTGACTATCGACAGGCTGAACCTGAAAGCTCATGCAGATGGAAGTGAAACTGGGGAGTTGTGTACTTGGCCATCTACCAGGTGTCTGAAACTCATGTTGGTGTTTAGGCAAATGGAGGAAGTTGTGGTGCCTAAAAGTTTCCCCTTGAATCTCCCTTATGTTTTTGGTTGATCAACCATTGCGTATCCCCCAAGTATTACGTGGCCACTGGCCCTCGTGTCACAGCTAAATGCTAATTTTGTGGCTCTAGAAACACTGTTTTTATTGAATTGGTGTGGCTCATGAAAGCAGAACCATTGCTCTTTTTGACCCTAATTTATCTGAAAGGATGTAAAAAGCACAACATAGCAGGAGTGTGTGTATGTCCACCTAGCCAGTCTCATCAGTTTAGCCTGAGGGGCAGTAGTAGAACTGCCAGTTCAGCTAGAACTGCTATCTAGTGGCCATGCAGTTCCAGGACTAACACACCCTGAGAGGCAGGCAGTTACCCCCTAAGGCCAAGCTGATGATGCAGAGAAGTGGACCAGTAACGAGAGGTTAGCATCAGTAGAGGTGTCACCGACTGATGCCCTAACAAGGCACTGTGCTGGGACTGGGCGCTGTGTCAGTAAAAATAACAATTTCAATTGTCTCTAAGATCTGTTCCACCTACTTTAGTATAGTTTGAAACGTCAGCCTGTGTGTTATATACTAACCACTTCTTCTCTTGGTGTGTGTAGTCCAGATCAGGCTAGACTGTGTGACCTGGAGGACCAGGCCAAGGCCTCCAAGAAGGGCATGTGGACGGAGGGCGGCGGCACCAACACTGTACGCGACCTCAAGTACATAATCGAGAACCCCCGCAACTTCGTTGACTCCATGCACCAGAAACCTGTCAATGGTAGGGCTAACACACTCATACACCTCATCATTCCTTTTTAGAAGCCCCTGTGCACACAACACACAGCTGCATAATGCACCGTTTTGGCTCGAGTTTACCCCCTCCGATGCCTCCATATCTATATCTGACCTGTAATGGCTCCCTAGATGGCACCTCGTGGGCTCATTATGTGACTTTCACCCCCTCTAATGCGTTTTTCTCCATTCTGTCCGCGCCACCGCAGCTAACAGCCACTCCCTTTAATTGAGTGGAGAAATGGTGTGGAAGGTTTTTTTTACCATTCAGCGAGACCGCCCCTGCTGTTTTTAAATGGGCAGTAGCAATCCAGCCGAATCGCTTTTAATGTTCCCTTCATTGTGTTCTGGGGGCCCGGAATCAGAATACTAATTTCCCCGGTCTGGATTATGGCGGATCACCTCATCAGACTGTGTTCGTTCAGCCCCCAAACACCCAAAACACGATTTACACATCAAATTTAGCTGGCTTTCACACCAAAAGTGATTTTTGGAGGTCAGGGCGACAACAGAAGAAGTGTGACAAAAGACATTCTGTAACCCACCAGAGCAGGATGTAATCAACATGTACTGTTAACACCCTCCATAGAGTAGAGGAATGAGGTGAAGGTCATCCTGTTGATGGATACATTTGACCACTGACTTTTAAGGCATAATACAGTATAGAACTGAATCCATAGAGATTCTATGAATCTACTGTAGCACTGGCTCTGTGTAGAACTGAGTCTGCTTTCCTCTAAAGATGGTAGAACCTATAAAACTGAATGATGAGGTCATAGTAAAATGTTTCCCCTTGTGTAAACAGATGGTTTCATCCTATTAAAAGTTTAAATTGAATGTATGAATACTTTATTTCTGACCCTCGTCTCTCCTCCTCAGCCGTCATTGAGCACGTGCGCGACGGTAGTGTGGTCCGTGCCCTGCTCCTGCCCGACTACTACCTGGTCACGGTCATGCTCTCTGGGGTCAAGGTCAGTCTCTTTGATCGTACTATGACCATAGGATATGTGCTTGTGTGTGTGGTCAACTTTTATAGACTATAGCATATATTCCTTCTGATTTGATTAGCGAATATCCAGTAGTGTAAAATACTTGAAAGTACTACTTAAGTAGTTTTTTTGGGTATCTGTACTTTACTTTACTATTTATATTTTTGACAACTTTTACTTCACTACATTCCTAAAAACAATTATGTACTTTTTATGCCATATTTTTCCCTGACACAAGTATATTTGAAACTAAATACTTTTAGACTTTTACTCTAGTATTTTACTGGGTGACTTGAGTCATTTTCTAATAAGGTATCTTTACTTTTACTCAAGTTTGACAATTGGGTACTTTTTCCACCACTGGAAATATCCCTATATGTTTCTGCAGGGGTTAACTAATCATACTACATCTATCACTTCCTGACTCATAAGGTATGTGAGATGGATGTGATGTTGGGGATTTTCCTTTGTTACTTCCCTATTTGTCCATCCATCTTTTTCTATGACTCAGAGTCTTTACCAACGGCCCACTGCAGATAACCAGTCTTCTCACACCTAAGATGTTACAGCTGTTTGAAGCTGTTCTCCTCTGTCTGCTTGGTGTTTTAGTGCCCAGTCTCCCAGCTCTGCTCTGTCTCCCATATCTAGTGTTTGTACTAGAAGGTCTATATGTCATGAGTGTCTCTAGTTTCCCAGATATGTACTCTATTTTCTGTATTGTCCTTCTTGGTCCTGTGTAGCTCAGTTGGTCAGAGTAATGCCAGGGTCGTGGGTTCCACTTCCGCTCTGGTCACATACGCAAATAAATGCACTCCCTGTACTAGAAGTTGCTTTGGATAAGGATCTACTAAATGGCATATTACATTCTATATATCCTCTCTCCAGTGTCCGACGTTCAAGCGTGAGGCGGACGGCACGGAGTCGCCAGAGCCCTTCGCTGCCGAGGCCAAGTTCTTCACGGAGTCGCGTCTGCTCCAGAGGGACGTGCAGATCATCCTGGAGAGCTGCCCCAACCAGGTCATCCTGGGTACCGTCCTCCACCCGGTGAGACTGACTGACCCCTCACCTATAACCCCTGAGCATTGTACTATACGCAAAGGCTGGTAGCACGGACTGTCGCTGAAAGCCAGAGGGCGAGGAAGGATAATTTTGAACGTTGCGGAAGTCTGAGGTTGTTGCACTTAACTGTACTCAAAACCTCACATTGTATGAGGTTCTCTGAATGTGTGTGAGGGCAGGCAATGTATCTCTTTCTGTCCAGCTTACTCTGTTATCTTTGTTTCCTCAATAGTAGTCAACTCTATAAATAGTGTATCATATAAAGTATTGTACTTTATTCTATGTTCTTGTTGTTTCATCTCCAGAACGGGAACATCACAGAGCTGCTGCTGAAGGAAGGGTTCGCCCGCTGTGTGGACTGGTCCATGGCCGTCTACACCCAGGGGGCAGAGAAACTCCGGGCCGGAGAAAAGTCAGTCCCTTCCCCAACCAAAACCACTACCGCAACATACGTCACAACACGGTCAATCTGTGAATGTGACCACAACCATCGTTATCCTCAACCGTTTTATTATCCAACCAATTAGGGCATGTGGCTAAGTGTGAATACTTTACAAATGACTAAATTCTTTCTCATTTGAAGTGAGACTGACAACTTTGTCAGTGTGTTCTGACAAAGGTTTGATTGGAGGACACAATAGCATGCTCACCGGAAAAAGGCTTGCAGTGTAAAATATATGCACACACACACAACCAACCGTTTGGGGTCACTTAGAAATGTCCTTGTTTTTGTCCATTAAAATAACGTCAAATTGATCAGAAATACAGTGTAGACATTGTTAATGTTGTAAATGACGTTTGTAGCTTGAAACGGCAGTTTTTTTAAATGGAATTTCTACATAGGTGTACAGAGGCCCATTATCAGTAACCATCACTCCTGTGTTCCAATGGCACGTTGTGTTAGCTAATCCAAGTTTATCATTTTAAAAGGCTAATTGTCCTTAGAAAACCCTTTTGCAATTATGTTAACACAGCTGAAAACTGTTCTGATTTTAAAGAAGCAATAAAACTGTCCTTTAGACTAGTTGAGTTTCTGGAGCATCAGCATTTGTTGGTTTGATTACAGGCTCAAAATGGCCAGAAACAATTAACTTTCCTCTGAAACTTGTCAGTCTGTTCCATGCGAGAAATTGCCAAGAAACTGAAGATCTCGTACAATGCTGTGTACTACTCCCTTCACAGAACGGCGCAAACTGGCACTAACCAGAATAGAAAGAGTGGGAGGCCCCGGTGCACAACTGAGCAAGAGGACAAGTACATTAGTGTCTAGTTTGAGAAACAGATGCCTCACAAGTCCTCAACTGGCAGCTTAATTTAATAGTACCCGCAAAACGCCAGTCTCAACGTCAACAGTGAAGAGGTGACTCTGGGATGCTGGCCTTCTAGGCAGAGTTCCTTTGTCCAGTGTCTGTTCTTTTTTCCATCTTAATGTTTCCTTTTTATTGGCCAGTCTGAGATATGGCTTCTTCTTTGCAACTCTGCCTAGAAGTCCAGCATCCCAGAGTTGCCTCTTCACTATTGATGTGGAGACTGGTGTTTAGTCATTTACAACATTAACAATGTATTTCTGATCAATTGGATGTTATTTTAATGGACAAAATTAGCTTTTCTTGCAAAAACAAGTTCATTTCTAAGTGATCCCAAACTTTTGAGTGTGTGTAGGTTATTTTTTGAGAACTAACGATCACCAAAATAAAGGTTAGACAGTCAGGGAAAATTGCATAAACAATGAATTTAGCATTGTTGATTTTATTATTATGTTTGAGCAAAAGAACACAGCATTAGCCATGGCAAAGTGCAGAGAATTGCAAGAATTTAGCTTTAAAACCGGCCATTTTTCTCTCAACTACCATGCCCCCTGCTACACCCACCACATGATGCTCTTTTTGATCCAGAAAAAAAAACTGAAATTCACGTAAGTTATGTATATGTTTGTACGTACAGATCAGTGAGTACCCCGAGGGAGGCTGGAAATTGGAAGTAATTGACCAGGCATAAATCAGTATTGTAGTTGGTCTGATTCCAGCACAGCTGGAGATGTGGAACTTTAACCCTCAGAATATCAATTGAGCCGTCTTTATCATTATCCTTAGTCTGAGTCGTTTTAGCATGGATTTGATTTCATATTCTGGTTTTAAACACATGAAAATGTTTAATATCAGATGATGGGAAGTGCTTATTTCTTTTTATGTTGACCAATTGCCTTTATATTTGTTTTTACATATGAACATGTGTATTTGTATGAATTTTTATAAGGAATTATATATACTGAACAAAAATATAAACACAACATGTAAAGTGTTGGTCCTGTTTCATGAGCTGAAATAAAACATCCCAGGAATGTTCCATACCCACAAAGCTTTTCTCTAAAATGGTGTGCACAAATGTAGTTACATCCTTGTTAGTGAGCCTTTCTCCTTTGCCATATGAAGAAGCTGATAATACAGCATGATCATTACACAGGTGCACCTTGTGCTGGTGACAAAAGGCCACTCTAAAATGTCCAGTTTTGTCACACAACACAATGCCACAGATGTCTCCAGTTTTGAGGGAGAGTTCAATTGCCATGGTGACTGCAGGAATGTCCACCACAGCTGTTGCCAGAGAATTTAATGTTCATTTCTCTACCATAAGCCACCTCCAACGTTCTTTTCAGAATTTGGCGTCCAACCGGCCTTGCAACCGCAGACCACGTGTAAACACGCCAGCCCAGGATCTCTGTAATAAAGCCCTTTAACGAGGTTCTCCAGTGGATGGGCCTGGCGCCCAAGTGGGTGGGCCTATGCCCACCCATGGCTGCGCCCCTGCCCGGTTGTGAAATCCATAGATGAAGGCCTAATGAATTAATTTCAATTGACTGATTTCCTTCATATGAACTACAACTCAGCAAAATCATTGAAATTGTTGCATTTATATTTTGTTCAGTATATGAAAGGATGTTTTGATATTTACTGAGGATTTTATGAAAGGATGTTTTCTCCACCTTCATTTTTCTTTTGAACAGATCTGCTTTTCACATTAACCAAGGTCGTCACATCTCCATTGATGATTCCTCTTCTGTTTGTTTCCTCTCCTCTTTTTGTTGACATATCTCCCTTCTAACTGAGTCATCCTTTTGTTTATCAGATCTGCTAAAGAACGTAAAGTGCGTATCTGGAAGGACTACGTAGCCCCCACAGCCAACATGGACCAGAAGGACAGGCAGTTTGTGGCCAAGGTAAGAAGACCCTGCAGGCCTGCATACTACACGGCTTCAGGAGGGTTAGGACTGGGGTTGCATTCCAATCCAAAAGGTCGTCCCCTTCCCTTCTTTCCTTGTTCACTCCCTTTCATGAAGTTGGAAGCGAGTGACGGTAGAGGGAAAAGGAGATGCTTTCTTAATAGTACAAAGTCAGTCTCATGGATTGAACACAAACTTTGCTTTGGTTGTTAGGGGATGGTTCCCTGGTTACCTCCATGGCTATACTTACTGCAGTATTTCCACAACTGTTTATTTCATATTTTTGTCATAGCACTGCACCAAAAGCAGGACCAGTCCTTGAGAGCTCTGACAAAATATGTGTGCCCCCCCCCCCCCCCAACAAAAAACAGTCCCAGCACAGAGGTACAAAGAGGAAGGGCTTTAGCAGTAACCTTGAACACTCCCTCCCTAGCCAAATGACTGCAGAATCGCCTGCCGTTTCTCCAACGTTCCTAGAACGTTCCGGCTCCGCTCGGAGACACGGGACGGGATATTAGTTCTGGATGTTATTGGTATACGGCAGAAGAAATGATTATTGTCTTAATATCACAGAGGAAACTGCCTTTGAATCCCAGACCTGGCCTTGTCAGAGTCCATTACTTCCTACTAAGTAAGACGGAGCCACAAATGGAGCCTCCAGTAAATGTAGCTTGGCCTTATTGCTGTTATAAGAGGACACATTATAGACTCTTATTGTTTTAGTGTTACCCTTAAAGCTACAGTCTGTGATTTCAAAAACAGCAAAATCCTTTAAGAATAAAGGAATTTAAATTACCTTTTGAACAGCTTCCAAAATTCCAGACACTAGCTTTTAAGTACTCCCAATATTCAGAAGTTAGGTGTCTTACATAGTTTGTTTGTTTATATTCTGAATTGAGCCTGCAGTATGGTCTTCCTTTGGACAATCTATTTTCTTTAGGTGACACACAAAGCAAGTTGATTTAATTCTCTGAAGTAGTAGCTTTTATGATCTGCTTAGATTTTTTTCAGATCCGTTAGCTGGACTTCTAAGTCCTTGAAATATTCACGGCTAGCCTTTGGTTACATAAGGTGTTGCCGTCGCAGCAATCTGCTTACAGAATGAGTTTGTGAAAGAAATCTACACACACACACTCACATGCAAAAACTAGCTAAGTTAGTGCATTTTCCCCCTGAGTCAGAGAGAAGACTCTTGTGCTGAAAAAAGGATCAAACATTTATGCATTGGCTTCGGCTGCCCTCAGATCTTCCCGAGTCCAGGGCAAGGAAGCTGACATGGGAGGAGTGAAGTGTGTAGAGGGAGAGGAATGGGGGGGGGGGGGTAAAGGGGAGTGACAGATAGCGGGGTAGACGGACAGAAGGGATAAAGGAGGGAGGGGAGGGGGGTGGAATTGAGCATTTCCTTCCCTGTGTATTGTTTTTGCAGACAGGCAGGTTCAGTTCCCCAGTAGAGGGATGAGCCCTTGTGCCGGTTCCCAGCATGGTTCCCCATCTCTTCCTCCCCTCCTGCTGTTCTCAGAATGGGAGTAGTCGGAATAACACTGAGGCCCACCGCCTCAAGTCAGCAGCATGTTAGCAAATTTGTTTAGGGATTCGTGAATTATTGGGTTGCCTTTTTGAGGCAAGCCCCGTCGGCGACGCTACGTTTGTTGTAAAATGTCACCGTGGCTTTTTCAAACTGCCATTGTTGACTACTTCCAAATGGTGTGGTGGGATAGATAGGTGTTGGTTTTGTGGCGACTTTCATCGTTATGTTCGGTGGTCAACTGGTACAATGTTTTGTCACGTTGTCAGCTCCCTGAACTGTCATTGGCCAGTTGGGCTCGCTTAACATCCTCGTTGGATTGTTTGGTTTGGGCACCTTGAATTCTCATTTGCTGACCTCTCTTTGTTCTATTGGTCCCATGATATTGCAGCCTGTGAACTTTCCTGTCATGCTCTCCTTCCCAGTCCTCCTCCCCTTTTCCCTCATTATTTTCCTGGGAAGGGATGGATAGAGTTCAGAGAGAGAGCAGCCCAGAAGGGTATCATACGAAGCAGGTTTGAGAAGTTGGCGAGCTAACTTTGGTCACTTCGGAGTTCAACTCGAGAGAACCAATAATACAAAAGTAACTAAACTTTTAGCCAGGTACGTTTCTATGGCAACAAATCCTTCAGAACTAACCTGCTCCGGGGCAGGCTAACTTGGGGCTAAATCCATTTATCCTGAATGAAATGTCTGCGCTGCGAGCCTAAGGACCAATGAAGTCAGATTCCCGCTCTCTAGTGTTAAATCTCTAGTGTTAAATCTTTTTAAATAATTTTAAAATATATTACAGAATGCATTTGAAACTTTATGCAATGTAACACTTTTGTTTGACTTGATGAAAACATATTGATAGGCGTGTGGGGGAGTGATTACACATTGATAAGCACACCAAGGATGGCTTTAACGATATGTCATAAAGACGGCTTCTAAAAAACCCATTTCACACCATAGCCTGCTGAATTAGCAAGAATTCTGTTGTATATTCTTTGGGCACAAATCAAAATGTGGCACTAACTTGCCCATGGATTGTCTCAATGGAGAGTCTGGTATCCATCGTCGTAGTAAGGATGAAGCCTGACCTGGAATGTGAAGCTAACTGAAGCTGGTTATCTTTAGAAAACCCTGAGTAAATCTAGCTCGCTTCATAGGATACCACTCCCATCCCCAGAGTCAAACCTGCTGACTCATCCCCCACTCTCTCATACCCCCTCTTTCTCACTAACCCTCTCTATCTCTCTCACCTTATATTTCTCCTCTCTCTCACATAGTCTCTGCTGGGACTGGTAGGTAGGCTACGTCCCAATAGGCTGAAACTGCCTCCTCTCTTCTTCCTCTGGTCTCCTTGGTGACCAGCTGTCCTGAGAGAGGACGTGGTGGATGAAAGTGATGGGGTGGAAGGCCTGTCTCCATCACAGGCCTGTCACTGTCAAGGAGGGACAGGGGACAACTGGCTGCATGGCAATAGTCAGAAACACTTTCTCACATCAGTGTAGATGGTGAGGCCATTCTAGTGTTGTAAATGCCCTTTAAAGCTGCAATATGTCACTTTCTGGGTGACCTGACCACATTCACATTGAAATGTTAGTTCTGGATCTGTCATTCTCGTTGAAAGCAAGTCTAAGAAGCGGTAGATCAGTTCTATCTGTGCTATTTCTATGCTTCCTGTTAGTTTTTGCATCTTTTACTTTGGGTTTTGTACACAACCCAAAGTATTGGATTTCAGCTGATGTAAAAGACATTTCACAGTGGTTTAGATGGCACATTGATTCTCCACACTATAGTTGCCTGTTTTGTCAAATAAACAGAAATTAAGCGAACTATTCGAATTTTAACAGCCAGGAAATGGCTACATAGTTCGTCTTTAAGGAAAGGATGGTATTCCTGAGTATTGGGTTAAAGACTGGACAATATCAGCTGCTTATCTGCAGGTTACTATTGACTAGGACCAACCTTCACATTCATTTGCCCTAACAATGGAAGTGATGCGAATGTGACGATTTGTTTCTCGCACTTGTATGCCAGAGTAGGGCTATCTGCACACCTGATGACGTAGCTACTGCATGTGTAGAGGCAAGAGAGGACGTCTCTGGAAAGACTACTCTGCATTTGATGCAGTACTGCAGTTCTTTTCACACCTATATACCTATACATTATTGGTGTTGCTGCGTCACATCACCACCAGTCTTTTTAAAAAGAGATGAATGACAAGTAAATGCAGTGGTCCTGATATGTATCCTGGACAATGCAGATGTCATGCTAGTAGTGGCCACCAGGTGACAGCACCTCTCTACCACCAGGGTCTGTGCTTAGAGCTGGGGTCTCCAACCTTTTCTAGCATGAGCCACTTAAAAAAAAAATGTAGCAGTTTTTTTTTCTTCTAGCTTCCGAATAGTTCTTCTCCTCTCCCCTGCAACTCTTCTCCGTGTCCTTAGTACACTACTTTCTCCTGTACACCGTTTTCTGTCAATATACCTGGGAAAATATGGGGGGGCAGATGTAAATGTTTTGTCTGCACTACAGACGGCTATATCGGTCCACTAATACAGGACTAGTAAAGGCCCAGTGCGCTACTTTTGTGGAAAAAATAGAGCATTTAGTATTTTTACAGATTTTTCATTGGGGAGCTGCAGCACCCTCAGCACCACTCCTTCCTGCGGCTATGACTGCTGCTGATCATTTCATTGTGAAGTTTGCAAATAATAAATACAAATGATATACTGGGGTAGCAGGGTAGCCTAGTGGATAGTGTTGGACTAGTAACCGGAAGGTTGCAAGTTCGAATCCCTGAGCTGACAAGGTACAAATCTGTCGTTCTGCCCCTGAACAGGCAGTTAACCCACTGTTCCTAGGCCGTCATTGAAAATAAGAATTTGTTCTTAACTGACTTGCCTGGTTAAATAAAGGTAAAGAAAAAAAAATATATATACTACTTTGCAGTTTACATTTAGTTGAGAAGGTTTTGGGGAAAGTATTTGTCAACCCAGCAAACAATCAGACTGAGGCAATGTTGCTTAATACTTTTGCAGATATTTTTAGGTGAGACTCGTATTAAACATCTCCAATCCAAAATGAACTGTAGGCTTCCTATTTCGCAACAAATCTTCATTCACGTACGCCGGCAAACATACCCTAGTAAAACTGACCATCCTACCGATCTTTGGCGATGTCATTTACAAAATAGCCTCCAACACCCTACTCAGACTGCATCCAATTTGCTATCACAGTGCCATCCATTTTGTCACCAAAGCCCCATATACTACCCACCACTGCGACCTGTCTGCTCTCGTTGACTGGCCCGCTTCATATTCGTTGCCAAACCCACTGGCTCCAGGTCATCTATAAGTCTATGCTAGGTAAAGGTAAAGCTCTGCCTTATCTCAGCTCACTGGTCACCATAGCAACACCAACCCGCAGCACATGCTCCAGCAGGCATATCTCACTGGTCATCCCCAAAGCCAACACCTGCTTTGGCCGCCTTTTCGAATTGCAGAAATCGCTGAAGCTGGAGACAAATTTCCCTCACTAACTTTAAACATCAGCTATCTAAGCAGCTATCTAAGCTTGTCTCCTCTTGCCATTTGCACACTGTATATAGACGTTCTTTTTTTACTATTGTGTTATTGACTGTACGTTTGTTTATGTGTAACTCTGTGTCCCACTGCTTTATCTTGGCCAGGTCGCAGTTGTAAATGAGAACTTGTCCTCAACTGGCCTGCCTGGTTAAATAAAGGTGGAGAAAAGGGTTTGAGTGTTTAAGCCATAGTGGTTAACCATGGCTGGGATAATGTCAGTGCTGCGTAAGATAGTAGCTGGGAGCTTGCGGTGTCGGAGACCTGAGATTTGTTTGACAGTTTGATGTAATGCATGAATAATTTCATATACTTTGGGAATTGTTTGGCAAGCTACTAGTAGCTGGTGATCGGCCTTTTGTAGACCACTGGCCTAGAGTGACTCAGCCTGGACATACCTCTTGTTGGCATCCACACAGAGTCGAAATGCTCACTGTTTCTCTTTCGCTCTCTCTGTCTGTGTATTTCTCTCTGTCCTTTCTCTGTATTTCTGTCCTTTCTCTCTCGCTCTGTATTTCTGTCCTTTCTCTCTCGCTCTGTATTTCTGTCCTTTCTCTCTCGCTCTGTATTTCTGTCTCGAATAATTACCCAGTCTAAATGTGCTGGCCAGCCATTTTCTGCTTCTCTTAACATAACCGTTGATTTATTTATTTGGGGAGAAAGGAAGGAGTCTTACATTTTATTTTGTGGTGCCAGAGCTAGAGAACAACCTTGTTACAATGTTGAGGAGTGTGTAGGTTGGTACAACATAGATTAGATTTTTTGGAAATGGAGAGATGGGTAGTGTAGCGCTTCGAGTCCCCCGCACTGGGACCATGGGACTGAGGTGTTAGGAGTCCTCTCTCTCTCTCTCTCTCTCGCTCGATTGTCTGTGTGTTGTGTATGTGGGCAAGTTAATTTCTCCCTCTGTCCCCAACGGTAAAACTATTTGCAGATGTATTATTTCTTACGTCTGCCTCCTCTTCTCTCCCCCCAGTCAGCTTTGGGACTAACTGAGCATCTCAGAATGCCTCGAGGGAGGTGCTTATGTGTTCAGGATTTCTCTAAACTTGGTCTAGCTCCAAGCCCGATTCCCAATAGCCTCCCACACAAGCTTGACTGGTATCCAAGAGTGGTTGTCTCCCATGTATCTCAGCAATTGGGGCCTGTTCAAATACTAGTCATCCTTCCTTCTCTTAAACAGTGTAAGATCTGATGGGTTTGCATCATTGATCCGACCGTGTGTGCTTACTTCCAAGTGAGCTTGATATGTTTGTCCACCCTTCCAAGTGTGCCTGATGTACAGCCCATGTTTGCTGTGTATGTCACAGGTAGGCCTGAGTGGGTGTGTTTGTGCCTTTCCCAAGTGATCTTGATGTACAGCCCATTTTTGTTTATATCACACATTGATCTCTCTGTGTGGGCGGGTGGGCCTAAAGTTGTACACTGTTCCCCAGCTGAGCTTGAAGTAGACTTCATGTTTGTGTGTGAATGTCACAAGTGGGTCTGTCAGTCATTTCTCTTTGTTTTGGCAGCCGTCCTCTTCCTCTCCCTCTCTCCAGTCCCAGCACTCTTTCTCTCTCTCTCTCTCTCTCTCTCTCTTTATTTACCAATCTGTTTCTCCTTCTGCGTTGGAGAGGAAAAAACATTTTTGTTGGTAATACGGAGAGCGATTTCTAGACATTTTCACTGGAGTGGGATGGATCAGTCACGGTGCTAATCCTGACTGATGTCCATCTCTCTGTTCCCTCCCCTTCTCTCCTGGGAATCCCCTCTCCATGTGGAATGTGTGAATATACAATTCGCAGACTTGTGTGTGTTTGAGGCTGGAACTGTGGAACAAACAGTTTAGCAGACGTTAAAAGGACTGGCAATGGATCAATGTGATGCTCTACAATGTGTGATGATGCAGAGATAATTGTGACAGTAGTTTCAGTGTCTTTTTACAATGTTTGGGTGGTACATTTTGTCATGTTGTATTACATAATGTTATCGTTTATCTAAAAGTCATCACAGAACGGCCATGTTAATCGTTCATTATAATATACTTGACTTCTCCCACAATTGCAATGTGAATATATTAAGGTCGTTCAGTACGTGGAGTGGTGCTGTAGATTACAGCTCTTCTCTCCCTCTGCTCTGTAGATTACAGCTCTTCTCTCCCTCTGCTCTGTAGATTACACCTCTTCTCTCCCTCTGCTCTGTAGATTACACCTCGTCTCTCCCTCTGCTCTGTAGATGACACCTCTTCTCTCCCTCTGCTCTGTAGATGACACCTCTTCTCTCCCTCTGCTCTGTAGATGACACCTCTTCTCTCCCTCTGCTCTGTAGATTACAGCTCTTCTCTCCCTCTGCTCTGTAGATTACACCTCTTCTCTCCCTCTGCTCTGTAGATTACACCTCTTCTCTCCCTCTGCTCTGTAGATTACACCTCTTCTCTCCCTCTGCTCTGTAGATTACACCTCTTCTCTCCCTCTGCTCTGTAGATTACACCTCTTCTCTCCCTCTGCTCTGTAGATTACACCTCTTCTCTCCCTCTGCTCTGTAGATTACACCTCTTCTCTCCCTCTGCTCTGTAGATTACACCTCTTCTCTCCCTCTGCTCTGTAGATTACACCTCGTCTCTCCCTCTGCTCTGTAGATTACACCTCGTCTCTCCCTCTGCTCTGTAGATTACACCTCGTCTCTCCCTCTGCTCTGTAGATTACACCTCGTCTCTCCCTCTGCTCTGTAGATGACACCTCGTCTCTCCCTCTGCTCTGCTGTGTAGCTACAGTATGTGGTCCTGTAGACTGACTTTATTCATAGTGATGTACATATCTACTAGGGCTGGGTGATAAATCAATATCAATAATTTGAGGTAATTACTTCCCTCAATATCCATATAAAAACATTTAGATTCATTTCGCTAATGTCGATATAGAATAATTAGGTACAGCAGTCCATTTGACCTCTGACGCAGCAGGAACGTGCGGAGAAGTGACAATATGCACGTGGAGAGGTACACGCCCACTAAAAACCACTTAGCACCTGGAGTGATGGAGTCGCCACTATTAACCAGGAGAAACGAGTGATGTAGGCAGAAACAGTGGCAGTGATAGCCATGGACAAGGAGCAGCTTCCAACAAAGAAATGAATGATTTTAAAGGGTTTCTGTCATTTGGAAGTGGTTTGGCTTTTTCAAGTCCGACAAAGAGCAGAACAATGTTCGGTGCAAATTGTGCCGTAGACAGGGGGCAACGAAGTCTGGTAATATGACAAACATTTTTCAACATCTGAAGCAAAATCACTCTTTGGAACATGCAGGAAGTTTGAGTTTGCAGCACGGTGTTGATAAACGCCCCTCTAGCACCAGCCAATCTAGGGATGTTTGCCCAAAGCTGTCAACACTGACAGCGTTTATGCCCTACAAGCAAATATCGAAAAGACAGACATCACAAATGCTATTATGCATTGCATTGCTAAGGACATGCTACCAATTAGCACATTCAAAAAGGAAGGTTTCAAGAGTCGTATCAATTTAATTGACCCCAGGTACGTGCTCCCTGGCCACAAACGTGGAACAATTTTCCTTAAAGTATCATTTTGTGTAGCTCAACTGCTTTGTTCAGGGGTAGAATGACAGATTTTTACCGTGTCAGCTCAGGGATTCCATCTAGCAACCTTTTGGTTACTGGCCCTACACTCTAACCACTAGGCTACCTGCTGGTTACTGGCCCAACGCTCTAACCACTAGGCTACCTGCTGGTTACTGGCCCTACGCTCTAACCACTAGGCTACCTGCTGGTTACTGGCCCAACGCTCTAACCACTAGGCTACCTGCTGGTTACTGGCCCAACGCTCTAACCACTAGGCTACCTGCTGGTTACTGGCCCAACGCTCTAACCACTAGGCTACCTGCTGGTTACTGGCCCTACACTCTAACCACTAGGCTACCTGCTGGTTACTGGCCCTACACTCTAACCACTAGGCTACCTGCTGGTTACTGGCCCTACACTCTAACCACTAGGCTACCTGCTGGTTACTGGCCCTACACTCTAACCACTAGGCTACCTGCTGGTTACTGGCCCTACACTCTAACCACTAGGCTACCTGCTGGTTACTGGCCCTACACTCTAACCACTAGGCTACCTGCCGGTTACTGGCCCTACGCTCTAACCACTAGGCTACCTGCCGGTTACTGGCCCTACGCTCTAACCACTAGGCTACCTGCCGCCCCTACGCTCTAACCACTAGGCTACCTGCCGCCCCTACGCTCTATCCACTAGGCTACCTGCCGCCCCTATGCTCTAACCACTAGGCTACCTGCCGCCCCTACGCTCTAACCACTAGCCTACCTGCCGCCCCTACGCTCTAACCACTAGGCTACCTGCCGCCCCTACGCTCTAACCACTAGGCTACCTGCCGCCCCTACGCTCTAACCACTAGGCTACCTGCCGCCCCTACGCTCTAACCACTAGGCTACCTGCCGCCCCTACTCTCTAACCACTAGGCTACCTGCCGCCCCTACGCTCTAACCACTACCTGCCCAGTGGTTTGTTCAGGCATTAGGCATTCTTGAGTCTGAAGCAGATATGCACCTTTTTAAACATTATTTGATTAATATCGTGATAATTATGGATATCAAATGAAAAAATATATAGATATGGTGATAATTTATTTGCCATGTCACCCAGCCCTAATATCTACCTCAATTACCATGTTCCTCAGCATGTTGACTCTGTATATAGAGCCATGTTACTGTTACTCAGCATGTTGACTCAGTACTGTTACTCTGTGTATAGAGCCAAGTTACTGTTACTCTGTATTTGTTATTATTTTTTACACATTTGACTTTTTCTATTATTTCTGTTTTCTGTGTCTTGTTGGGAAGGGCCCGTAGCTAAGCATTTCACTGTTGGTCTACACCTTGTTGTTTACGAAGCATGTGATGAATACCATTTGAATTGTTTGTTGTCGGACTAAAGCCTTCTCTCTGTGCTCTGCTCTGTTTAAACTAGGCTCAGTTCAGCTCAGCCCACAGAGCCAATTCTCTTGAAAGCAGCTGTCCTCTCTGTCCTCCAAATGGAGCCGCGATGCCTTCCTCACTAACCTCTCTCTCTCTCTCTCTCTCTCTCTCTCTCTCTCTCCTCCCTCCCCACTCTATCCCACCATCTCTGTGCCCCTTCCCTTCTTTCTCCCACAATATTTCTCCCCCTTCTCTCTCACCCCTCCCTTTCTACCTCCCTCTCACCCTCCCCTTCGCTCTCTCTCCTTTTCTCCCTCTCTCTCAGGTGATGCAGGTCGTCAATGCGGACGCCGTCGTGGTCAAGCTTAACTCTGGCGAGTACAAGACCATCCACTTGTCCAGCATCCGACCCCCCAGGATCGAGGGCGAGGTACGCACACCCCCCCCCCCCCCCCCTCGCTGTGTTGGTGTCTTGTCCTTGGCTTGGCCACCCTGACACAGAGGATCATTACCAGCTCCATAGGGGCCCCTGCTGTCAGAGCCACTGTTTGGAAAGCGTTGATGTGGGCCCTTTCCCTCCCCCAGTCTTCTTTGAAAAGGCATTCCTTGTCTGTCTCTCTGTCTCTTCTCTCTGTGTGTCTGTCTCTGTGTCTTTCTCTCTCCCACCCACCTCTGTGTGTTTGATTGCTGCAGAGAAGTGGGCTGATCCATCCTTTCCCTTACCCGCAGCTCGCCGCGTGCACACAATGAGAGACAAATGCACTCACTGTCATTCACCTCATGTACTTCCAGTCACCACTGTAAGACGAGCATGCACACTCACTGTCACCAGGCACGCATACTTAACCGGTCACTACTCTGTCACGCTCATGGTATCAGAACACAACTTTCAGTCTGTTCCCTTCTTGTACTCAACAAACACACAGCCCTACCACATCCACATGTCTGTATCTCCACTCCTCCATTTGTGTTTCCTCCCATCTAAGCCCCGCTAGAGTCCTAATCAGATTTGTCTCTCTGGTCGGGTATAAATTGAAAAGAGAGAGATGGACAGTAAAAAAAAAAAATTTGAGCCCTTAATGATGGAAGAAGGAACAGTAGCTATAGTCATGTGGCCATCGCCAGAACAACCACACTGGAATTAGCTGGCGACCCCTGACCCCGTCTGCTATTGGCCCCATGATGATGATGATTCGGCACTCAGTGTAATTGGAGGAGATGGCACTTCCTGGTAATTTTTTTTTTTTTAAACCTTTTTATTTAACTAGGCAAGTCGGTTAAGAACAAATTCAAACGACAGCCTACCCCGGCCAAACCCGGCCGACGCTGGGCCAATTGTGCGCCACCCTATGGGATTCATAATCACGGCCAGATGTGATGCAGCCTGGATTCGAACCAGGGACTGTAGTGACGCCTCTTGCACTGAGATGCAGTGCCTTAGACCGCTGCGCCTCTCGGGAGCCCGGGTTGCCCCTTATTTCCTCCCTGATGCTGGGCTTTGTCTGAAATGGCACCCTGTTCCCTATATAGTGACTGCATGGTACCCCCTTACCACTGATACCAGGTCAGTTTACCATCCCCTCTAATGGTTAAGGTTGTGGGTTGGGTAATCTGATCCTAGATCAGTGTTGAGGACCAGAAACAACTTCTACCTAGACTATGATTGCGTGATGGTTCAGCACTAACCGAGACTGAGGAGGCATTTCCTGTTTCCCTTTCTCCTACCTGTATTGTTCCTAGTAGTACATTCAGTACGCCAGCCTTCTCTCCTGCTGTCCTTCAGCCTGCGTCAATAGGGAGTCGTTGGTATTGGAGAGGAGCAGTTAGCAGAAGAATTTTACTTCTATGGCCTCGAGCCCTGAGAGCAAAGTTGAGTACCTCTTGTGGGCATTAACAGGCTTTTTGTTTCTGACGCAAGCCAGTTCAATTTGGACTATTATCTCATAGAAGCCCTTTGTGGCTGGAAGACAAAGAAGAGCGATATACAAAAGAAAGCCTCATTGGTGAATTCTTGTACTGTATTTAATGGTGCTGACAATAACTATTAGTCACCAATGTGTTGACTGACGTATCTAAAACGAATGAATGAAAAATGTCTGCAGTCTCCTAAATGACTGAAATGTTAATGCGTTGCTGTAAGTTTTGGGTGTTCTGAGTGGGCTGGAATCCCTGTGAGGACAGAACGTTGTTTCCTACCAAGAGTGGCTCAATATCTTCTCATAGGCAGTTCATTACGTAGGATACACCTCATTGTACAATGTGGCCAGTGTGATTGCAGGCTTTTGTTCTAGCCAAGCAGCAACACGTCTACTTCAACTCATAAGTCTTGATTGGTGATGAGTAGAATCGGGTGTGTTGCTGCTTGGCTGGAACGAAAGCCTGCACCCCACAAACCCTGTATTGGGTGCTCAGGTGCTTTGGACAGATACGGCTAAAGAAACACTTCACATGCGGACAAGGCAGTGTAGGAGCAAATATATGCTGCAGGCCTTTTGTCTGTTGGTATTGAATAGCCTACCTTTCAATTAAAGGTCGACCGATTAATCGGAATGGCCGATTTAATTAGGGCGCCGATTTGCCGTTAACTTTTTTTTTTTACACCTTTATTTAATCTTTATTTAACTAGGCAAGTCAGTTAACACTTTCTTATTTTCAATGACGGCCTAGAAACGGTGGGTTAACTGCCTCTTCAGGGGCAGAAGGACAGATTTTCACCTTAGCTTGGGGGACCCAATCTTGCAACCTTACAGTTAACTAGTCCAACGCATTAACGACCTGCCTCTCTCTCATTGCACTCCACAAGGAGACTGCCTGTTACGCATATGCAGTAAGCCAAGGTAAGTTGCTAGCTAGCATTAAACTTATCTTATAAAAAACAATCAATCATAATCACTAGTTAACTACACATGGTTGATGATATTACTAGATATTATCTAGCGTGTCCTGCGTTGCATATAATCTGACTGAGCATACAAGTATCTGACTGAGCGGTGGTAGGCAGAAGCAGGCGCGTAAACATTCATTCAAACAGCACTTTTGTGCGTTTTGCCAGCAGCTCTTCGTTGTGCGTCAAGCATTGCGCTGTTTATGACTTCAAACCTATCAACTCCCGAGATGAGGCTGGTGTAACCGACGTGAAATGGCTGGCTAGTTAGCGCGCGCTACTCGCTCTGAGCCTTGGGGTGGTTGTTTCCCTTGCTCTGCATGGGTAACACTGCTTCGATGTGGTGGCTGTTGTCGTTGTGTTGCTGTTTCGAGCCCAGGGAGAAGCGAGGAGAGGGACGGAAGCTATACTGTTACACTGGCAATACTAAAGTGACTATAAGAACATCCAATAGTCAACGGTTAATTAAATACAAATGGTATAGAGGGAAATAGTCCTATAATTCCTATAATAACTACAACCTAAAACTTCTTACCTGGGAATATTGAAGACTCATGTTAAAAGGAACCACCATATGTTCTCATGTTCTGAGCAAGGAACTTAAACGTTAGCTTTTTACATAGCACATATTGCACTTTTACTTCAACACTTTGTTTTTGCATTATTTAAACCAAATTGAACATCTTTCATTATTTACTTGTGGCGAAATTGATTTTATTGCTGTACTATATTAAGTTAAAATATTGTTGTAATTGTCATTATTACAAATACATGTTTTAATTTTAAATCGGCCGATTTAATCGGTATCTGCTTTTTTTGGTTGTCCAATAATCGGTATCGGGGGTGGAAAAATCATAATCGGTCGACCTCTACTTTCAATACTTACTAGTCGGCAGATGAATTTGAAACGGTTGTCATATACCGAAATGGGCACAATAAACATTATAATGAAGCGTATGCCTGGTTAAAGCTTTTAAAAAAATACATCTTTATTTGTTTTTTGATAGCCTACTCAGAATGGCATAATCTTTTCTAATTTAGACTGGAGGTGTCTGAAGATCGTCATGGGGATTTCTATTCATATTGTAATGTGTAATTATTGCAGAAGGGAGAACATTAATCTGTCAATATAGACCATGTTTAGCAGTCGGAGGCTCATAGATTTTACACTTTCACTTTTTCCTCTATTACCCTACATGCTGCATCTTCCCCTCCTCCCTTGTCCCCCCCCCTCACCCTCTCTCCCTTCCATTGTTCGCGTCTCAGATCATTAGGAGAATACTTTGTACTCCTCTCTTTGTCCCTCTCCTTCTTACCCTCTGTTCCCTTCCCTTTCACACTTATTGCTTTCATTCTCTGTCCCCTGTCTCAATTCTCTGTCCCATGTTCTGTCCCCTGTCTCATGTTCTGTCCCCTGTCTCTGGTGCGTTGTCGTCTCTTGTGGATCAGAGTGGTATACTATGAAACATGCTAGATCTACTCCGGATAAATAAATATGTATTGTCACATACACCAGATAGGTGCAGTGAAATGTGTTCTATTACAGGATCAGCCATAGTAGTACGGTGCCCTCGAAAAATTATCGTTAAGTGCCTTGCTCAAGGGCACCTTGGCTGATTTGTCATCTTCTCGGTTTTGGTGATCTGACCAGGAACCTTTCAGTCCTGGCCCAACGCTCTAACCGCTAGGCTACCGCTAGGCTACCTGCTGCTCTTAAAAAGCTAACCAGATTCAGTTAGCTTCACATTCCAGGTCAGGCTTCATCCGTATTACTCATCCACCTGCCACTAACTCTAGAAGGCTTGAAACTGCTCGTGCATTGAGACGATGCTGAAACATCAATCCATGGGCATCAGAACTATTCATTGAAATAATTCTGAAACATCAATCCATTGGCGATTCAGTGCCACATTTTACATTTGTGCCGAAAGAAAAGTTATCTTGCAAATTCAACAGGCTATGGTGTGAAATAGACTTTTAGAATAGTTTTTATTTTATTACTTATCGTTAATGCCGTCTTTGCTGTGCTGATCAATGCACAGGTATCTTTTCCTCCCACCTCTCACTCCTTATCTTGTGGCCATAGACATATAATACATCAACTCAGCAAAAAAAGAAACGTCCCTATTTCAGGACCCTGTCTTTCAAAGATCATTAGTAAAAATCCTACACAGATCTTCATTGTAAAGGGTTTAAACACTGTTTCCCATACTTGTTCAATGAACAAGCTGATCGTCCTCGCAGTGGCAGATCATATGTAACAACACCTGCACAGGATCGGTACATCCGAACATCACACCTGCGGGTCAGGTACAGGATGGCAACAACAACTGCCCGAGTTACACCAGCAATGCACAATCCCTCCATCAGTGCTCAGACTGACCGCAATAGGCTAAGAGAGGCTTGACTGATGGCTTGTAGGCCTGTTGTAAAGCAGGTCCTCACTAGATATCACCGGCAACAACGTCGCCTATGGGCACAAACCCACCTTCGCTGGACCAGACAGGACTGGCAAAAAGTGATCTTCACTGACGAGTGGCAGTTTTGTCTCACCAGGGGTGATGGTTGGATTCGCATTTATTGTCGAAGGAATGAGCGTTACACCGAGGCCTGTACTCTGGAGCGGGATCGAGGTGGAGGGTCCGTCATGGTCTGGGGCGGTGTGTCACAGCGTCATCGGACTGGGCTTGTTGTCATTGTAGGCAATCTCAATGCTGTGCGTTACAGGGAAGACATCCTCCTCCCTCATGTGGTATCATTCCTGCAGGCTCATCCTGACATGACCCTCCAGTATGACAATGCCACCAGCCATACTGCTCGTTCTGTGCGTGTTTTCCTGCAAGACAGGAATGTCAGTGTTCTGCCATGGCCAGCGAAGAACCCGGATCTCAATCCCATTGAGCATGTCTGGGACCTGTTTGATCGGAGGGTGAGGACTAGAGCCCCCCAGAACTTGCAGGTGCCTTGGTGGAAGAGTGGGGTAACATCTCACAGCAAGAACTGGCAAATCTGGTGCAGTCCATGAGGAGGAGATGCACTGCAGGACTTAATGCAGCTGGTGGCCACACCAGATACTGACTGTTACTTTTGATTTTGAACCCCCCTTTGTTCAGGGACATATTATTCCATTTCTGTTTGTCACATGTCTGTGGGACTTGTTCAGTTTATGTCTCAGTTGTTGAATCTTGTTATGTTCATACAAATATTTACACGTTACGTTTGCTGAAAAGAAATGCAGTTGGCAGAGGACGTTTCATTTTTTTGCTGAGTTTAGAAGGGTTTTGTGACCCCTGACCCTGGTAATTTGAATGTTAAGCTTATGGGTACACTAGCAATGGCTGCCAGTCTTGTCTTGAATGGGAACTATCAACTATGGATTATGTCTCTGGTTGGTTGCGGCTGTCAGTTTGTATTTAGAAATTTGTGAAAACCATCTCAGGAAAGCAAATCCTTTACTAAATGTGTAATGTGATAGGTATTTTAACATTTAAAAAAAAATATACAAAAAAACCATTTGATTTCATGTTTAATGTTAATCAGTAGTCTTCTTCAAATGAAGGAGATGATGATGTAATCTCTGCAAGAGGGAGGATATCTTTCATTGGTCCTCAACTCTTGGCTCGGACACTTCATTCAGGATAAATTGAGTTAGCTCTGAGGTAGCCTTTTAGTTCTGAAGGATTCTTTGGGATAAACATGTTTACCTGGCTAAAAGGCATCTGACTTTTGTAATACTGGTTATTCTAAGTTGAACTCAGAGTTGAGCAAAGTTACCTCAATAACTCCTCAAACCTGATTCGTAGTATAGGGCTCAGGTAGCTCTTTGTGTGTGTTTTCCACTCTTTATCCTTTGCAGAGTCATTGCTTCCCTCATTGGCCAGTGTGTCTGTACAGTATGCCTCTGCTTCCTTTGTTGTGACAGGCATGTCTGCATCTCTCTTCATCCATCCACCCACTCCTCCACCATCTCTTCAATCTCCCTGCCCTCTATTCTCTCCCTCTTTTTCTGTAGCTCTCTGTATCCCTCTCTCTCCTTTTCTGTAGTTCTCTCTCTGTATCCCTCTCTCTCCTTTTCTGTAGTTCTCTCTCTGTATCCCTCTCTCTCCTTTTCTGTAGTTCTCTCTCTGTATCCCTCTCTCTCCTTTTCTGTAGTTCTCTCTCTGTATCCCTCTCTCTCCTTTTCTGTAGTTCTCTCTCTGTATCCCTCTCTCTCCTTTTCTGTAGTTCTCTCTCTGTATCCCTCTCTCCTTTTCTGTAGTTCTCTCTCTGTATCCCTCTCTCTCCTTTTCTGTAGTTCTCTCTCTGTATCCCTCTCTCTCCTTTTCTGTAGTTCTCTCTCTGTATCCCTCTCTCTCCTTTTCTGTAGTTCTCTCTCTGTATCCCTCTCTCTCCTTTTCTGTAGTTCTCTCTCTGTATCCCTCTCTCTCCTTTTCTGTAGTTCTCTCTCTGTATCCCTCTCTCTCCTTTTCTGTAGTTCTCTCTCTGTATCCCTCTCTCTCCTTTTCTGTAGTTCTCTCTCTGTATCCCTCTCTCTCCTTTTCTGTAGTTCTCTCTCTGTATCCCTCTCTCTCCTTTTCTGTAGTTCTCTCTCTGTATCCCTCTCTCTCCTTTTCTGTAGTTCTCTCTCTGTATCCCTCTCTCTCCTTTTCTGTAGTTCTCTCTCTGTATCCCTCTCTCTCCTTTTCTGTAGTTCTCTCTCTGTATCCCTCTCTCTCCTTTTCTGTAGTTCTCTCTCTGTATCCCTCTCTCTCCTTTTCTGTAGTTCTCTCTCTGTATCCCTCTCTCTCCTTTTCTGTAGTTCTCTCTCTGTATCCCTCTCTCTCCTTTTCTGTAGTTCTCTCTCTGTATCCCTCTCTCTCCTTTTCTGTAGTTCTCTCTCTGTATCCCTCTCTCTCCTTTTCTGTAGTTCTCTGTCTGTATCCCTCTCTCTCCTTTTCTGTAGTTCTCTGTCTGTATCCCTCTCTCTCCTTTTCTGTAGTTCTCTCTCTGTACCCCGACTCTCTCTTTCTCCCTCTCTGGCTGTACCAGATGCGTTGACAGCATGTACTTTGTGCTCCATTGCACGGTCGTATGTTTGGGGAAGGCTGGGAGATGGGTTAAGACCAGCATATGGAGACAAAGATGTGCTTTCACTGCTGTCTGTGGCTCTGTGTGTCTGTGGCTCTGTGTGTCTGTGGCTCTGTGTCTGTGGCTCTGTCTCTGTGGCTCTGTGTTCTATTAGCTAACCCTAGTGTTACGTAAAGGCCAAAAGCGACGCCCAGAGTAGGAAGGACACATGCATACTGACACACTACAGCATTTGTCCTTGAGAGAAAGTGTTTGAGAGTTGGAAGTGGAAGGAGGTCACCATGCAGTGTTGCTGGTCCAGTTGTCTGACGTGTTTCCGGGGTGACAGAAATGTCACCACGTACGTGCAATATGTGTAGGGTGACATCTCTGCTAGCCCTGCTTTCCCTACTGCCAGATGTCTGCTAAATGCTAATCTCACTCCTGATCAGTTGCCTGATTTAGTTAGGAAGCCCACACATGTTCTCCTAAGCTGCCTGTGTCAGTAGACAGACTGGATTTGGCTTCTCATAAGTAGTCTTACGCGCACGCTCACAGCTTGTGGCTACAGTGCCTTCTGTGACCTCCCTCAGTTCCACAGTAAAAGACAGGGCTTTCACTGCTGTCCCTCCAAGCTGAATTGGGACTTTGGGGAGTTTCCAGGGCCAGTCCTGTGTGTGTGGCCGTATGGGGAGTTTCCAGGGCCAGTCCTGTGTGTGTGGCCGTATGGGGAGTTTCCAGGGCCAGTCCTGTGTGTGTGGCCGTATGGGGAGGTTCCAGGGCCAGTCCTGTGTGTGTGGCCGTACGGGGAGGTTCCGGGGCCAGTCCTGTGTGTGTGTGTGTGGCCGTACGGGGAGGTTCCGGGGCCAGTCCTGTGTGTGTGGCCGTATGGGGAGGTTCCGGGGCCTGTCCTGTGTGTGTGGCCGTATGGGGAGGTTCCGGGGCCAGTCCTGTGTGTGTGGCTGTATGGGGAGGTTCCGGGGCCAGTCCTGTGTGTGTGTGTGTGGCTGTATGGGGAGGTTCCGGGGCCAGTCCTGTGTGTGTGTGTGTGGCCGTATGGGGAGGTTCCAGGGCCAGTCCTGTGTGTGTGTGTGGCCGTATGGGGAGGTTCCGGGGCCAGTCCTGTGTGTGTGTGTGGCCGTATGGGGAGGTTCCGGGGCCAGTCCTGTGTGTGTGTGTGGCCGTATGGGGAGGTTCCGGGGCCAGTCCTGTGTGTGTGGCCGTATGGGGGAGGTTCCAGGGCCATTCCTGTGTGTGTGTGGCCGTATGGGGAGGTTCCAGGGCCAGTCCTGTGTGTGTGGCCGTATGGGGAGGTTCCAGGGCCAGTCCTGTGTGTGTGGCCGTATGGGGAGGTTCCAGGGCCAGTCCTGTGTGTGTGTGGCCGTATGGGGATGTTCCAGGGCCAGTCCTGTGTCTATGGGGAGGTTCCAGGGCCAGATGCGATGACCAGCACAGATGAACTGTGACAACTCTGCCACGCTCTCTCCTCTTCTGCACGCCCCAATCCCCCCCCTCTCTCTTTCCCTTTCTGGTTGCTGGGACTTGACATGACATGTCCTTTGATTGACAGGCTGTGGGACAAATGGTGACTAGCCACAGTGAAACGTGACTTCATGTTAAGGGTACCAACCCTTTTTAGGCTTTGCTTCTTCTCCCTCTTTCTCTCTCCCCCCTCTGGGTGCTTCTCTGTTCTTTTTCACTTAACCATGTACTCTTCCCCTCTTACTTTCTCATCCCTCCCATCTGTCTCCTTCCCTCTCTCTTCTCCTCTGGTGTGGCAGTGGTGTATTTTCAGATGCAAGTTATTTTGAGCAGGCCGGGTTGGAGTCAGCTCGTTTTCCCCTCGCTCTCTCTCCAGCCAGCCTCTGCAGCAGTAGCAGGCAGCAGGACAAGCCTGGAGAAAACGCAATAGTAGAGGGGGGAGATGTCAGAACAGCTCAATGAGTCACTGTTATACTCACTCCCTCCCTGTGTGTGTGTGTAATGGGGGCTTAACGTATAGCATAAGAGATGACGACAAACCGTCGTCTTTATGTAATGGGAACATACACAGGAAGTGTCTCATCCTTAGGTGGAATGTATAGTTCTGACTCTTTGCTGTAGCTAGTGTGTATGTCTCATACTTATGCGGACAGAATAGCTTCCTTTCATCTCTACAGCTAAACTGTGTGTGTATCATGCTTCTGCGTACAGTATCTATTTCCTAAGTGCCTGGTGTTATTTTGCAGTCTGTTTTGTATTTAGTGGAAGATGTTCTTCCCCTCTTTGTTTTGCTCTGCTCATGCCCTCACCCCTCTTGTTCTCTCGCCATCTATCTCACTCCCTCATGCCTTCATACCCCCCTTCCTCCCTCATGTCTCACCATGCGTTCTCTTCATTTTGTTGTGCCTGTGGCCTCCAGCGTGGCGCACTGACCCCGTCATCTGGGGTCGTCCCACTGCATGTCCCCCGTGACTCACCTCACACCCCATTGGCTGTTTGACATTTCCCCTATGCCGGTTGGACCCCCCGCTCCTTGCCTGCGATTGGCTGAAAGTTTTTGGCCCACGCACAACCTAGCAGCTCTTATGTCATCACCTACGATAGAGTAGGCAGAGGAGATGATGGTGATGATGATGATGATGATCTCAGTGAGATTGACAGTGGAGTTAGCGGGGAGTGTGTTAGCTAGCTACGTCAATGGGTCAACCTGCGTAGCACTGTGTGATGTGGTAGTATGGAAAACATACCCAGACGCAAGAGAAACGGGGACAGCTGCTGTGACTTTAATAAATAAAAACATCTTACCTCGGGATACTTCACACGATGACTCTTCCAGAAACAGGAAAAGGAGCACTCGGATGTTAAATAAAAACATCTTACCTCGGGATACTTCACACGATGACTCTTCCAGAAACAGGAAAAGGAGCACTCGGATGTTAAATATATATATATATATATTTAAGTTTGTCATTGAAGATCGTAGAGGATGGGGATGATGTAGTGAAAGTGTGTCGGTGTGTGGAAAATGGATGACTGCTGCTTGGGTACCACTCTCTTCAGCTAATCCACTTTCTATAGTCCATGTCAGGTGCCGAAGATACTGGTCTCTCTGCTATCTTCGAATATAAACATTGTATCATTAATGAGTTCCAGGAGAACCCATGGGTTGGGTGTAAGCACAGTGTTTGTTTGACATGGCTGGGGTGTGTTTTTGTTTGTGTTTGTGAGCTAGCACCGTGTATGTCTTGTATTAAAGCTTCAGGTACTGTGTGCTCCTCTTTCCCTCCCTGCGTCCCTCTCTCTACAACAGTTTCATGCTCATTTAGTTAGGGAGGTCTGCACTCCACGCACAGCACCTTGCAAAAGTATTCAGGCCCCTTGGATTTCTTCAATTTGTGTTACAAAGTGGGATTAAAATGTATTTAATTATTTTGTTTTTGTAAAATACTCTTCATTCATTTTATTTAAAAAAATATATACAAAATTCATAAAAGTTGCATTAATATTCAGCCCCTTTGTTTTAGGCAATGCTAAATAGGAGTACAATGTGGCTTTCCATTGAACCTTTTATTAAACCTAAGCAAGTCGGGTCAGAACAAATTCTTATTTACAATGACGGCCTAGGAACAGTGTGTTAACTGCCTTGTTCAGGGGCAGAAAGACCAATTTTTACCTTGTTTGCTCGGGGATTCGATCCAGCAACCTTTTGGTTACAACGCTCTAACCACTAGGCTACCTGCCACCCCAAAATCGAGACTGTGTGAAATAACAGGGGTTGATTTTTGAATGACTAACCCTTCTTCTGCTCACCCCATCCCCACCCCCACACTACCCCTCAAAAGGTTTTAGAACACCTACTCATTTAAGGGTTTTTCTTTATTTTAATTGTAGAATAATAGTGAAGACATCAAAACTATGAAATAACACATGGAATCATGTAGTAACTGAAAAAGTGTTAAACAAATTGAAATATATTTGAAATTCTTCAAATAGCCACCCGTTGCCTTGATGACAGCTTTGTACACTCTTGGCATTCTCTCAAACAGCTTCACCTGGAATGCTTTTCCAACAGTCTTGAAGGAGTTCCCACGTATGCTGAGCACTTGTTGGGTGCTTTTCTGTCACTCTGCTGTCTGACTTATCCCAAACAATCTCAATTTGGTTGAGGTTGGAGGATTTTGGAGGCCAGGTCATCTGATGCAGCACTCAATCACTCTTGTTGGTCAAATAGCCCTTACACAACCTGGAGGTGTATTGGGTCATTGTCCTGTTGAAAAACAAATGACAGTCCCACTAAGCCCTAACCAGATGGGATGGCGTATCGGTGCAGAATGCTGTGGTAGCCATGCTGGTTAAGTGTGCCTTGAATTTGAAATAAATCAGTGACACCAGCAAAGCACCATCACACCATAACACCACCTCCTGCATGCTTTACGGTGGGAAATACACATGCGTAGATCATTCGTTCACCCACACAGCATCTCACAAAGACATGGCGGTTGGAACCAAAAATCTCAAATTTGGACTCCAGACGAAAGGACAGAAACTGCTCGTGTTTCTTGGCCCAAGCAAGTCTCTTCTTCTTCTTGGTGTCCTTTTTTAGTCGTGGTTTCTTTGCAGCAATTCAACCATGAAAGCCTGATTCACACAGTCTCCTCTGAACAGTTGATGTATCTGTCAATTGAACTCTGTGAAGCATTTATTTGAGCTTTAATTTCTGAGGCTGGTAACTCTAATGAACTTTTCTTCTGCTGCAGAGGTAACTCTTGGTCTTCCATTCCTGTGGTGGTTCTCATGAGAGCCAGTTTCATCATCGTGCTTGATGGTTTTTGACCATGTTGTTTCTCTTTGCTTATTTTAGCTGTTCTTGCCATAATATGGACTTTTACCAAATAGGACTTCTGTATAACCCCCCCCCCCCCCCCCCCCTGTCACAACACAACTGATTTGCTCAAATGCATTAAGGGGAAAAAAATCCATAAATTAACTTTTTAAGAAGGCACACTTGTTAATTGAAATGCATTCCAGGTGACTACCTCATGAAGCTGGTTGAGAGAATGCCAAGAGTATGCAAAGCTGTCAAGGCAAAGGGTGGGTACTTGGAAAAATCTAAAACCTTTTTGGTTCCTGCATGATTCGATTTGTGTTATTTCATAGTTTTGATGTCTTCACTATTATTCTACAATGTAGAAAACAGTACAAATAAAGTGAAACCCTTGAGTGAGTAGGTGTTCTAAAACTTTTGACCGGTAGTGTACATACATCCATTTGTAAGGTCCCTCAGTCAAGTATTGAATTTCAAGCACAGGTTCAACTACAAAGATCAAGGAAGCTTTTTGAAAGCCTCATAAAGAAGGGCAGTGATTGGTAGATGAGTAAAATCAGACACTGAATATATCTATAAGCACGGTCAAGTTTATAATTATGCTGTGGATGTATCAAACCTCTCAGGCACCTCAGATGCAGTCTTCCTTCTGAACTGAGGTGCAGGTGGGAATGGAAATTTCTCAAGGATGTTACCGTGAAGCCATTGTTGATTTTGAAATGAACAAAGTTCAGTGTCTGTGATGGGAGAAAGCTGAGGATTGATCGATATTGTAATGACGCCACAATGATGAACTACATGAGAGTGAATAGAAGAATACAGAACAGTCAGAAACATGCTTCTTGTTTACTAAAAGTCACGGAAGTATTCCTGCAAATATACACAGCAAAGGAATATCCTTTTTGGTCTAAATGCAACGCCTTCTGTTTGGGGCAAATCCAACATGTCACAGAGGAACTGCCTCCTTATTTTCCAGCATGGTGGTGGCTGCATCATGGTATGGGTATGCTTGACATTGCCAAATACAGGGGAGTTTTTCAGGATAAAAATAAACTGAATGGAGTTAAGCAAAGGCAACATCCCTGCTTCAGTCTGCTTTACACCAGAGACTGGGAGAGGAATTCCCTGTTCAGCAGGACAATAACCTAAAACACAAGGCCAAATCTACACGAGTTGCTTACCAAGAAAGACAGTGAATGTTCCTGGGTGGCCAAGTTACAGTTTGGACCTAAATCTGCTTGAAAATCTATGAGAGGACTTAAATTGCTGTCTAGCCATGATCCCCAGCATCTTGACAGACCTTGAATTTTGAAAATAATAATGGGCAAATATTGCACAGTTCCAGGTGCGCAAAAACTGTCTTGATAGACTTACCCAAGAAGACTTACAGCTGTACGCAATGGCAAAGGTGTTTCTAACATGTATTAACTCATGAAGCTGAATACTTAAGCGATGACTAATTTTTTATTTAAAAAAAATAATACATTTAATCAATTTGACCAATGACCAATTTAAACCATTTGAATACCACTAACAAGAAAATGTGAAATCCATGGGGTTGGAATACTTAAACAAGGTACTGTACACACACACACACACCCAATCCCACACTCCTCCCCCATACCAGCACATTCCACACCACATGACCCCCATCCTCAGGGTCAGTAGGTCGTGACCCCCCCCCCCCACTTTTTTTTTTTTCAATCCCCTATAGCTATGCAGCTCTTTACAAGCCAGCGTCATGTTTTTGTGCTAGTCATACATTTAGTCTCAACCAGGGGTCATTTATAGTGAAAGGAGTTTACCCCAAATAGAGTATGTTCCAGAGGGAATTATGTTGATATTAGTGTCACGTTGGGACTAAGTGCATCGCCATCAAATAGGACTTTCTCAACAACCTTCAGTTGTAGCTTTGGATATACTGGTGGGGGAAAGGATGAGGGATCTGACTCCAAGACACTTTCACGTTGACTAGCTAGCCCATTCTATATGATTTCCTCTTTTGTGTTCAATCAGTGAATTATGGATAACTTGTTTAGGGCTGCAAAATTACGGGAACTTTTTCAAGAAATTCCTTGGTTTTCCATGGTAGGAGGGAATAAGAAGGAACTCCAGATTCCAGAAATCCTCTAACCAGGATTTTGGGAAACCAGGGAATTTATTGTATTTACCGTATCCTTACAGTTATATATCCAACTGTCTCAATCCTCTGAAATGCCTTCCTGTCCGTGTCGTCTTTCAATATTGTCACTGTTAATGAAGGGAATGGCGGCTTAAATGGGTATTAGAACACGTCCCCTGTTTCTCTCTGCCCTGCGTCATTTATCACAGATCGATGCCATCCTTTGAGGCCTTAAAAGTTAGCTTGAGTGTGTATTGTACAGACACGCTACCTACCATGAACATCAATAGGCCTACAGGACTGTGAAATGGGCAGAGCAATGTTTTTGAGAATTTTCTATCATGCGCTGTAAAAGGTGGAAGCAGGATGAGTCTGACGTTAGACATCGCCAATTGTTGACAGTAGAACAGTATATTAGTTTATATGGCCAATTTATGTGGAGGCTCAGTAGCTGGAGTCATACAAAATGCATTAGACCCATCGCATGGTAAAATATTGTGTGGTTCCTGCGGATCAATGCCGCCTATCGATTCCCGGGCCTTGTGGAATCGTTTTATGGCCCCCTTTAAAAAAAAATGGAAAGTGATTTGGGGCTTTTTCGTTCCATCTCTATCTCTCGCTCCCAGACCCTTTTTGTGTGTGTTCCATTGCCATGGTTACTGGGACGCTGTGTCCTCACACAAGGTGACATTAGATGCGTCCTTGGGTCACATGGGTTCGACGTGTCCGCTCTAGGGGATAGAATCTCTACACAGATATTTATAGTTTGAGATTTAGATGGATAGAGGCTGTCCTCTCTTCCCCTCTTTTCCTCATCTTCCTCCTCAAATCTGTCTGCCTCGCTATCTGTCAGTCTTCTTTCTCTCCTTCCTCCTGAGGGGTTTCACACTCCTGTAGAACAGGGGAGACAATAGGTCTGTGTCCTCTCTCTCTCTGTGTGTGTCTCTCTCGCTCTCTCTTCTCTCCTCTCTCCCTCTAATTGGGCACAATACAGTACAGCTGACATTTAGGTTTTTCCCCCTCCTGACTTGGATCCTTTCTTGAGCGAAACACCTCATTAACAAATGTTTGTGTCTTTCTGCGAGGTGAAGTAGTCTTGACCCAAGTGTAGTTGTATCTGGGCATCAGCTGATAACGGGCCTTGGCAGGCACAAAATGGAGGGGTTTCAGGGAGTCCGTTCAGTGAAAGCCTATTAACACCCATGTAACCTCCTTAGACACATCATGGTGGATTCAGTCCCTAGACAGTATACCAAAGACCCCCTCATCCCAAGGTAACTGAGCTTCAATGAAAGGCCTTTGTGATAAGCCCATGCGGAAAACAAAATGGAGGTCGGCGGCTCTGGGAATCAGCAGGAGGGGAGTTCCATTGGCCATGTGTGAGATTAACTGCGCTTCACTGAGCTGGAGAGAGGGGGGGCTAATCAACCCAAACATCATTACACTTTGGCCAAGGTTAACGGAAACCACATTAGGCGGTTAAGTTTGATTTCTGCCATGGCTGGAGTCCCTCCTGTGAAGTCAGGTGCCTGGCTCACACACGGTCAGGTCAACTCTTTTGAACAATGTTCTCTAATTGCTAAGGGCGCTAGGCTAGCGTAAGTAGGCACATTCAGAGGGAATCTATTCCAATGGAGCGTGGGTGTGGGCGCAGTTTTGTAACTATGGTTTCTCTTTCTATAAAGTGAGGGGTGGGCTTCACCACCCAAAGCCCATGCTCCTGTGAGACACACTGCCCCCTGTTGCCTCTTCTCCAGAACTTTCCATATGCTCAGCTGCACAGCACACGTGTCAGCACCGACACAAGGAGAACGACTAGAACATCCCAAAGGAGGAGAGGAAAGGGCGAGCGCCGTGTGTGTGTGTGTGTGTGTGTGGTGGAGAGATAATAATGGTCTTTATAGAATGGGCGGCAAACACAGAGCTATTGTAATCCATAGCCTTATTTCTTTTTGCATTTGTGCGTGTCATTTCTTTGTGTGGGTGTGTTTGTCATTCACTGTAATTGTTGTTGTGTTCCTGTTTCTGTGTGTCTGTTCCTGATACTGAAGGAGGACAAAAAAATAACGCTTTTGAAAATGCAAATGGGTTCTATTTATGTTCTGTTCCTGCCTTGTGTGTATTTGCACGTGTTTGTGTGTGTGATGCTGTCATTCATGCCGGGGTGTTTATGATCGAGATGGAACAATGGCACCAGTCCTCATCCCATCTCCCCAGTGACAGGACTCCTGAGTGGGAACGGTAAACAACAGTGCAGTGGGGATTCAGACTGGTGGGGAAGAAAGAAAGGGAGCCGGGGCCACGGCAGAGAAACAAGAAGGATGAGAGGGATGGCTGGAAGTCAGTGTTTGAATACATTTTAATAACTATCTCTTTCTGTCCCCCTCTGCTTTCCCCTTCTCTCGTTCTCATCCTGTATCTCGCTGTCTCTCTCTCTCTTTCTCCTTTCTCTCTGCAGGAGAAGAACAAAGACAAAGACAAGCGTTTCCGTCCCATCTATGACATCCCCTACATGTTCGAGGCCCGCGAGTTCATGAGGAAGAAGATCATTGGCAAGAAGGTAAGAGAACCACGCCCACAAGTCCCACTCGTAGAGCTGTAGTTGACTAGATCTGCTGCAGAGGCTCTCCCTGAAGATCTAGGTGTAGTCTAGATCAGTGGTTCCCATCCCTTTTCCGTTACTGTACCACCACCTGAATTTCTCTCTGCCCGGTGTACCCCTGAAGTACCCCGTCATGTGCGTTTTAGTCTTCTCATGAGTCTTCTCCAGTACCCCTGTGGATAGGCCAAGTACCCCCAGTGGGAACCTCTGGTCTAGATCATCAGTTTTCTTTCTTGCATGGTTGTCTTGAGAAACACACACACTCCTGTAATAACTCACCTGCTATTTTAACTTGTTTGATTCATGTCAAGTGACATGGGAGTTGTCCCTCCACTCCTACCTCATACACTGACTGACCATTTGATTTGAATCATGAGATTCAATCTAGTCGCTCCCGATCTGGGCCTGACATCTCACTCACTCTCTGGGCGGAAATCATGTGGCTCTGCAGATTTAAGCGGGTATTTTTGTGTGTTTGTGTCAGTAGTGATTTGTTGGGCCCATACATGCTGGGCCAATGTAGTTTACATGGTCTTCACAGCAGGGACCGAAGTACTACACTTAAGAGTGACTGCAGAACACGCAGGCACACACAATCCTCTGGGCTTTTCACAACACCGAGCAAGGGGCCATGAGAGTTCAGTATTCAATAAGAGTTTGGAAACTCGTCACGCCCCTTATATTCATTTGAATCATCAACGTTAATGATTTTTTAATGAGGAGATATTCTATATTCTCCCTCAAAGCTAGTGTAGAGTGAAGCGACAGTAATGATTGCGGCGTGCTATTTGTGATTTGCGAAGACTGAATCAAGTCAGAAGTTCTTAGTCTGTCAACGTGCAAAAACACAGTTAGCTTAGTGATGAGCTTTGTGGGCACTATGGTGTTGAACGCTGAGCTGTAGTCAATGAACAGCATTCTGAAGTATGTTTATAGCCGTGGATATGTGCCCATTCTCGGTGGTTGAGAAGAATTTGGGGTTTCAGCACCTCCTGAAAGTGCTCTCCAAACTTTGATAACTTTGCGTTCTCGCAACCATTTCAGCAAACGGGTAGTACCTGCTCTGTATAAGCAAGCTGAACCTGACGTTTGTCAGTGAATTGGCCAGTGGACCCTGTGTTGCGCCTACTACAGATGGATGTACCTCCATGGCTACAGAGAGCTACTTAACAGTGACATCACATTAACACCGGAGTGGGAAATGAGAAGTACCTTTTTTACGTCCTCCAGTGCTTCTGTTTGTATCCACTATAAACGTCCAGCACATTGACAGTCCAGGAGAAGCACTCTAGTGGTGCTGTGGTTTACGGAGAGATGTTGTACTCCTGGGTCTGTTAGAACACAACTCAAACATTCCTGTGCCTGGAGTGAGAGCTTGATTGGTGGTAGTCTGTGTGTGAGGGAGAGAGTTTGTGTGTACAAGAGATGTTGTGGTTGTGTGTGCAGCTGTTTATGGTCTGTTTAAGAGTGTGAGTGCGTGTTCAGTGTATTTTGCAGATTTTCCGCTCCAGCTCCTCGTTTTATAATCCATTGAAGGTAGAGATGTAGTCAGCCCAGAAGACCCAGCCATGGCGGTATGATTTGTTTCTGCATTTTTTGAATTTATTTGACCTTTATTTAACTAGGCAAGTCAGTTAAGAATAAATTCTTATTTACAATGGCAGCCTAGGAACAGTGGGTTAACTGCCTGTTCAGGAGCAGAACGACAGATTTGCACCTTGTCAGCTTGGGGATTTGAACTTGCAAACTTTCGGTTACGAGTCCAACGCTCTAACCACTAGGTTACCCTGCCGCCCCATTAACCACACTATTAATCACCCCGGCCTTGTGGTTTAGATTAGGCCTTGATTGAAACGTGTAGATGCACAGAGGCATCAGAATTAGTAGACGTATCTACAGTTATACATGCATCTAACTCTAAAATCATTGCACGTCGACTAGGTCTATATCTCAAATGGATTATATCATCTGGGAAGGTGCATGAGTCTCCAACCAGACCTGGATTGAAACACTTTAGAAAGCTTTCAAATACTTTCAGCGATTGCTTTATCCTTGAGTGCCAGTTTGGCGGGGGGTTGGAACTTTTGCGACTATTCAGTTGGTTCCATTGCAACAGGCATGCTCAATCAAGCCCAGCTAATGTATGTCAAATGATTTTCAAATGCTATTTCAGTCCAGCATCGTCTTATTTATCCTCTCATTCTTCTTTGCCCCTCATCCTTGATTGGATTCCTCCACCTCTCCCATTCAGTCATTATAAAAGCTGAGAGTACGGCACTGTGTTCATCCATTGCAGTATATTCCTTTAGAAGGCTAGGCCCTCCCCCGTCTGTTCCTATTCCTTTGAAGTGATGACGGTTTATGTGTAGAGCTTCTGTTCGCTGTAGCCCAATCCATCCAGCATGAGACTAAAACATTCCCCCGTTCTTTTGATTTGATTTCTATTCACAATTTAAAGTTACAAAAGAAAAACGGTACAATATCATGTCTGAAGGAAAATATTTTGCAACAGAGCGTTTTCTATTGGTATATTGAGGCTCCCCAGCTCAAACGGGCAACAAATAAGTATATCTTTTTTGAACCTTTATTTGAAACCCTGGCTTATCATTAGTTTCCTCCCGTTCTTTAATAACCTGTGTTTTTGCTAAGACACGGCTCAGCTGAGAATAGATAAATGTTGATACCCAAACTATTTTTACCTTGAGGGTAGGTTCACTGCCCTCGGCCGCCATGGCAACCAGAGTTAGAAAGCACGACAAGGAAGAATCTGAGATGATTAGCCCCATCAAGTGTTATATTGATGTAAGGGTACAGTGGTGTGAGACGAGGGTGAATGTACCAATACGTACATGGAAGGAAAAGGGCTGTAATGCTGATCTTTGACTGCATATAGGCCTAATGTGCTTCTGTTTTGGTCCCATTTTGACTGAAGAAAAAGGAAATGTCAGGGAACCCAGTTCACTAAGTAAGTGTGGAAGCTAAACCATCCAACGAGCAGATCTGACAGTCCTACCAATGCTTTTGTCCTGCTATGCAGAAGGACCAGTGTTTTGACTACAGCAACAATTAGAGAGGGAGTTCTCTGATCATGTCCAGTGGCTGTTTTTATCTCTCCTGCTTCGCTGGCCACCACAGACACCATCATTTTACCTCAGCAAACACAAAGGACAGAAGAGATTTGACAGTACCGCAGGTGGCAGGTAGCCTAGCGGTTAAGAGCGTTAGGGCCAATAACCCAAAGATTGCTGGTTCGAATCACCGAGCCGACTAGGTGCCCTTGAGCAAGGCACTTAACCCCAATTGCTCCTGTAGGTGGCTCTGGATAAGAGAGCCTTCTAAATGACTAACGTTTAAATGTAGTACTAAAGCCTTTGAGCCTGGTTTAATTTGAGAACCTGCACTGGGTTCTTTTAGAGCTCTTAGCTCTGCTCGGCACGACCGGCACCATCGCTTTGCTTCATCAGCGGGGTAATTGGGACTTGACACGGTGGTACTCCGCGGTATTTTCAGACACGTCTGGTGCTCGGGAGGGCACGGTACGCCCGAAGCCCCAGCTCGGAGCCGCCCGCGCTCTGCCCTCGCCTCACACAGCACAGCAGACTACATTAGTTAAACAAGTTATTTTCACTCCCTCGAAATCCGGTGGGACGGCGTGCAGGGAGTGCTGCCATCCCCAAATTGGGTTCACCCGCTGGGTATCCCTCATCAGAATGTACCCCTCTTCAGTCCCGAGTGGTCCGAAAGAGGGTTTTACATGACAGGTCAAAGATTGTATCATACAGTCCACCAATGGTGGTTGTTGGGAATTGAACCAACTTTTCCCTGTGGGGAACACCATTGTCATCGACCTAAGCATAAAAGGCTTACAACACTGAAATACAATAAGCTCAATCAATCAAGGAATCATTCAAAGTGTCTGTTTAGTAAGTTGGCAGACAGCCAGAGGAAGCCTCAAAGTGCTCCACTTAAAGAGATGTATAAAATAATGATGTCCCTTTGTCTTCATCAAGATGGCTGGGATACTTTTCATCTGTTATGAAGCGTGTCCAATATTCAAAGGGTTTCTGTTATCAGAGGTTGGGTCCATATCAAATGGATGTCAGAGCATCAGTTAAGAGCTGTTAATGTGTGACTGAGGTAGTTGGTTATTTTTTTGACTTGCACAAGTGGTGGCGGAAAATACCAAACTACCCTCTTAATGATTCTGGGCTACAATAAAACCTCTTTCAATACATTTTAATAACCAAGTTTCAGGGATTAGTCATATAAACAACAGTTTATATGACTAACAAGTTCAACAGAGAATTTAACCAGACTGCATCTCAATTCTAACGTTCTCTTGATGTGTGAGGAGAACATTTGTTTTGAATCCCAGTTATCGTTTAAAAAAAATTCAAATGTGTCCAAGTGTTATTTGACCTCTTAACACCCACACACACGGCTCTGAAAGGAAATCAAGAGAGTGGATGGATACAGTCAGTCAGTGTACAATCTCAGGCCATAGACTTCAGGTTGCTAATCACAAGATTAGTACTGGTATAGGATCAGCTCCATATCATATATATATATATATATACCGTATCATTTGATTGGTTCTGAATTTTAAAAGACTTATCCTCTATCAGCGCTCCTACTATCAGCCGCTGTGATTATGGGCCCTGAAGTGCTGTACACAAGCCTCAGATGGTTAGACTGGACCGGAGTCCATGTCAGGTCGCTTCTCTTCCTTCTATCCCTCAACACACTGACAGAGACGCCAGAAAGCCTGAGAAGTTTATTCGTGTCGGGTAATGAAGGTAAATCTGCAGAGAAGTGCTTTCTGCTCTCTCTATTTCCGTCTCTCTTTCTCTCTCCATCTCTCTCTTTCTCTCTCTCTCTCTCTCTTTCTCTCTCCATCTCTCTCTCTCTCTCCTCTCACCGTATTGAAATAGCTGTTTCGCTCGGTGACATAATCCAAAGCTAGATTTGGTTAACTTTATAAGTAGTGCTGTTCCTCTTTTCTATGTGCCGAGTCTCAGCCTCAGCAGAAAAAGTCCAATGGAAACGTTGCATTAATCCACTTATCAGAGGAGAGCACATTCGGATAATCCCGGCCTGCTCAAAGTGTCTCCTGTTCTGCTGCGCGAGTGTAGTACAGTGAATGGCAGTTTTTAAAATATTTTTTTAATAACGTGTGTGTGAATGTAAAGGAAGACACCGTGGCGTTTGTGTTGCCAGTTAGACTATAGTGGGAGCAGTCGGTGTGTGTAGCGGTATGCACACGTGTTTGTGTTTCTCTTTAATCAGTGGGGCAAAAAAGTATGTAGTCAGACGGGCCTGGACATGTACTGGCTTAAGCAGGGGGACACGTCAGGCACTGCAAGATTTGAGTCCCTGGCGGCGTAGTGTGTTACTGATGATAGGCTTTGTTACTTTGGTCACAGCTCTCTGCAGGTCATTCACTAGGTCCCCCCGTGTGGTTCTGGGATTTTTGCTCACCGTTCTTGTGAGCATTTTGACCCCACGGGGTGAGATCTTGCGTGGAGCCCCAGATCGAGGGAGATTATCAGTGGTCTTGTATGTCTTCCATTTCCTAATAATTGCTCCCACAGTTGATTTCTTCAAACCAAGCTGCTTACCTATTGCAGATTCAGTCTTCCCAGCCTGGTGCAGGTCTATACTTATTTTCCACCATAATTTGCTAATAAATTCATTAAAAATCCTACAATGTGATTTTCTGGATTTTTTTCCCTCATTTTGTCTGTCATAGTTGAAGTGTACCTATGATGAAAATTACAGGCCTCATCTTTTTAAGTGGGAGAACTTGCACAATTGGTGGCTGACTAAATACTTTTTTGCCCCACTGTACATGCCTGCTCAGTTCACAGGAGTCCCCAGGTCCAGATCCCAGATGGGACTTTGTGTGGAGTTTGCGGTTCACCCCACTTCCCTAAATGATAGCCAGCTGCTTTTACTGTGTTAACAACACCAGGGCATCTGAGCACATCAACACTGTTATGAAGTCATGTCTCTCTCCACCCGGGGCTTTAAGACGCTGGAATTACAGCTGTGTGTTTGAGCAGAGCCGAGGCTCAGTTTTTAATCCATAAAATATGTATTAGACTTTCCCCGCTGCACCTAGCGCCAGACTATTAAACTCAACCACTCACACTGTGGTTGGTGTGGGGAGCTCTGCAGCAAAACAGCCCTGTGTCTGACCAAGCATGCTTTTTACTTATTGTACACCTACACTCTATCTACCTACACTCTATCTACGCAGACGCCCGCACACACACACACAGTTTACAATTGGCTCATTCATTCATCCACCCTCCTCTCCCCTGTAACTATTCCCCAGGTCGTTGATGTAAATGAGAACGTGTTCTCAGTCAATTTACCTGGTAAAATAAGGAATAAATAAAAAACAGTTAAGCGAATCTCCGAGCCCCTGATCCCAGTCGGGAACAAACACATTTCTTCCCCAACTCCTCCTCATCAGATATCCCCCTCCAGTCCGCTCCTCTAGGGGTCTCTTCTAAATGACTTCTCTATCTCGAGATCTGCACACTGGTCTGTGGAGAATCTGCTGGATCCTCTAATCTACCATCGCTTTGTCAAACCTTTTAATCTATCATCACTTTACTTAATGGGGTCAGACTCTCTCCCTCTCTGTCGTGCTCTGCTGAAAATCTGCTCTTCCTTTTTCCGTCTCCTTCCTCCTTCTGCTTTTGTCCTCATTTTTTCCTCTAATCTTTCTCTTCCTCTTTCTCTCTCTCTGCTCCTCTCCTCTCTCTCTCCATCTGCTCCTCTCCTCTCTCTCTCCATCTGCTCCTCTCCTCTCTCTCTCCATCTCTGCTCCTCTCCTCTCTCTCTCCATCTCTGCTCCTCTCCTCTCTCTCCATCTCTGCTCCTCTTCTCTCCTTCTCTGCTCCTCTGCTCCTCTTCTCTCCTTCTCTCCATCTCTGCTCCTCCTCTCTTTCTCTCCATCTCTGCTCCTCTTTCCTTCCCCCATCTCTGCTCCTCTTCTCCTTCCCCCCCTCCTACACCTCTCCTCTTTCTCTCCATCTCTGCTCCTCTCCTCTTTCTCTCCATCTCTGCTCCTCTCCTCTCTTTCTCTCCATCTCTGCTCCTCTCCTCTCTTTCTCTCCATCTCTGCTCCTCTCCTCTCTTTCTCTCCATCTCTGCTCCTCTCCTCTCTTTCTCTCCATCTCTGCTCCTCTCCTCTCTTTCTCTCCATCTCTGCTCCTCTCCTCTCTTTCTCTCCATCTCTGCTCCTCTCCTCTCTTTCTCTCCATCTCTGCTCCTCTCCTCTCTTTCTCTCCATCTCTGCTCCTCTCCTCTCTTTCTCTCCATCTCTGCTCCTCTCCTCTCTTTCTCTCCATCTCTGCTCCTCTCCTCTCTTTCTCTCCATCTCTGCTCCTCTCCTCTCTTTCTCTCCATCTCTGCTCCTCTCCTCTCTTTCTCTCCATCTCTGCTCCTCTCCTCTCTTTCTCTCCATCTCTGCTCCTCTCCTCTCTTTCTCTCCATCTCTGCTCCTCTCCTCTCTTTCTCTCCATCTCTGCTCCTCTCCTCTCTTTCTCTCCATCTCTGCTCCTCTCCTCTCTTTCTCTCCATCTCTGCTCCTCTCCTCTCTTTCTCTCCATCTCTGCTCCTCTCCTCTCTTTCTCTCCATCTCTGCTCCTCTCCTCTCTTTCTCTCATCTCTGCTCCTCTCCTCTCTTTCTCTCATCTCTGCTCCTCTCCTCTCTTTCTCTCATCTCTGCTCCTCTCCTCTCTTTCTCTCATCTCTGCTCCTCTCCTCTCTTTCTCTCCATCTCTGCTCCTCTCCTCTCTTTCTCTCCATCTCTGCTCCTCTCTTTCTCTCCATCTCTGCTCCTCTCTTTCTCTCCATCTCTGCTCCTCTCTTTCTCTCCATCTCTGCTCCTCTCTTTCTCTCCATCTCTGCTCCTCTCTTTCTCTCCATCTCTGCTCCTCTCCTCTCTTTCTCTCCATCTCTGCTCCCTCTCTCACACTCTTCCTCCTTCCCTCATCTGAAGTCATTATCCCTGCCCAACGATGCAGAGCCATTACAGAAGATGTGTAGATTCGGGAGGAGACGCGACACAAAGCACAAATGAACCAAAACCATATTTTATGGGGGGAATAAATGCCTTATTTGTTGAGGCACAAAAAAGCTTACAGCCGTGTTCCGCTGTGGGGAAATGAGGAGCCTCGGCAGGAAGTCTGCGCTAAATGAAATTTCCATTATGCCGATCAGATTGGGTTGTTATGCTTATTTTCTGTCATGAAGTGTGTGTGTGTTTGCTAGCGGGAATTTTACTAAGAGCTTCTTATACCAATGTTATTGACAGTAATATGTTGTGTAGTCCAGGCAGTTTTCTATATTAAGTGGAAGTTGAGCCTTGTGTTTTGTTTTGTTATAGGGGGACTTTCTACTCATTCTGTTAGGTCTACTTCAACATGAAAATAGATGCAATGGCCTCTGAAGACTTCTAGGAACAGTCACACACAATAACATTTAGGGTAGTTAGTAAATGCTTCAGCCATTTTGTAGAATTAAATATATTTTGTCACATACATTTCACTGCCTCTATCCAGTGTATTATATTACAGGGTCAGCCATAGTAGTACGGTGCCCTGGAGCAAATTAGGTTTAAGTGCCACATTGACAGATTTTTCACCTTGTCTGCTCAGGTATTCGAACCAGCAACCTTTTGGTTACTGGCCAAACTCTCTAACCGCTAGGCTACCAATGATAAACCCTACGAATGTGCCCTATTGTTGTACAAAACGCTACATCGCTCCACATAGTCCTCAAATGTAGTACGACACATTTTAGTCCCCTTTTACGGTTACACTGTAGCCCCAAACCCTCTTGTCGCTAGGCTGTTCTAGCTTCTTCCTCTACCACTCTCTCACATCCCCATCTTACCACCCACCCTTGCCAGACGCCAACTTAGCAGAGAGCATGCTGGGACATCCATTTCCTATAATCCTGTCTACACTCCATCACCGTGTCCTTGTCCAGCGAGGCCCTCAGATTAATGACAACGCCCTCCTCGTCTCCTCTCCCACCTCTGTGACCCCACCATCCGGGACGGTTGGGACCCTCGCACCTCTCTCTAACGGAATAGCTCTTTGTTTGCTCAACTGTATGATGTAGTGAAAATGCAGGCCTGGAGATTCCCAGATTGTAGATTCCCTGTTGCTCCCATCCTGGGCTTAGGGAATGTCATTGCCTGTCCCCACCTATCCTATCCTATTCATCCCTGCTTCTGTTTGCTCTGTCGGCCAGGAAGGGAGGAATGGGGGAAATGGTTGTTCCCCATCTAAACACTGTTTTTCCTCCACCCGCTGTGTGCTGCTGGGCCTGTCCCTGTTTGATAGCAATCTGCCACCTCTTGGTTGTGTGGGCGCGTGCGTGTGTTTGTGAGCGTGGAGTTATAAACAGCCCCAGTGCTCCTCTGGGGAGATCCACAGTCCAGCCTGACATGATTCACACTGACTGGGGGTGACCTTGTAAACTAGCCCACACACACACACACACACACACACCACACACACACACACACGTCTGTCTATTGCATTTTCATGACCAGCATTTCTAATTATTTCAAAAACTTTGACTAGTCGATGCCTTGATTTTATTACGACTTGATGTTCCCAACATATTGCTCACCATCTGTCTGCTTCAGAGGGACAAAAGATTCATGAGAAAAACGAGTTTTGATCAGTCATGTAAATAAGGTGCTGAAAACAAATTGGCTTCCTACTTAAAATGATGGAGAACAAGCTATGAAGGAATTCCCCCCATCACTGTTAGTCATGAATGATAGGCCGACATAACGACAAAATAAATGACGTTGACACAAATTGACTCCATCTCACCACGT